>NW_027464606.1:2707500-2890000 GCF_043290135.1 Rhipicephalus microplus | reverse complement strand
ATCTAATGTGAAAGCGCTTGCAAACGTCGTTAGGTTAGGTTAGGTTTGGTTAGGTTAGGTTAGGTTAGGTTACGTTAGGTTAGGTTAGGTTAGGTTAGGTTAGGTTAGGGTATGTTAGGTAAGGTTTGGTTAGGATAGGTTAGGTTAGGTTGGGTTAGGTAAGGTTAGGTTAGGTTAAGATATGAACCGCGCTAAAACCGCAATAAACAATGTCACTTAGTGAGATGCTGTGTTTTTCACCATTACAAGTCGGGAACTGCGATATCTAATGTGAAAGCGCATGAAACCGTCGTAATCTTGTAGAAAACATTGTAAAGTAGCGAATAAAACGTTTTCTAACGATAGAAGTGCGAAGGTTCTGTTAGTTTGAGCTAGGTAGCGTCGTGAAACTTAAAAACGATGTCATCTAACGAGATAGTGTTGTTTTATTGCGAGTACGAAACTGCGATAGGTGAAATATTGGGAAAGCACACAAAATGGCATGAACTAGCCAGATACTGCGTCTTGTGCCGTTACAAGTGCGAAACTGCTTTATTGTAATATTTTCGTTAAAGCGCATGCAAGTATCGTGAAACCTTAAAGAACGATGTCATTTAGCGAGATACAGCGTTCTGTACTGTAATAAGTTGGTGAAAAACTGTGAGGTCAAGCAAATATCGTAATTGTGAACGAAACAGTGTAATTGAGCGTATTTAGATACAAGTGCGAATGTTAGGTTAGGTTGAGATAACCGTCGTAAAACCGCATTAAACAATGTCACTTAGTGAGATGTAGTGTTTTTCAACATTACAAGTCGGGAACTACGATATCTAATGTGAAAGCGCATGAAACCGTCGTAATCTTGTAGAAAACATTGTAAAGTTGCGAGTAAAACGTTTTCTAACGATAGAAGTGCGAAGGTTAGGTTAGGTTAGGTTAGTTTAAGCTAGGTAGCGTCGTGAAACTACCAAAAACGACGTCATCTAACGAGATAGTGTTGTTTTATTGCGAGTATTAAACTGCGATAGGTGAAATGTTGTGAATGCACACAAAACGGCATGAACAAGCCAAATACTGCGTGTTCTACCGTTACAAGTGCGAAACTGCTATATTGTGATATTCTCGTTAAAGCGCATGCAAGCATCGTGAAACCTTAAAGAACAATGTCATTTAGCGAGATACAGCGTTCTGTACTGCAATAAGTTGGTGAAAAACTGTGAGGTTATGCAAATATCGTAATTGTGAACGAAACAGTGTAATTGAGCTTATTTAGATACAAGTGCGAATGTTACGTTATGTTGAGATATCAACCGTCGTAAAACCGCATTAAACAATGTCACTTAGTGAGATGTAGTGTTTTTCAACATTACAAGTCGGGAACTACGATATCTAATGTGAAAGCGCATGAAACCGTCGTAATCTTGTAGAAAACATTGTAAAGTTGCGAGTAAAACGTTTTCTAACGATAGAAGTGCGAAGGTTAGCTTGAGTTATGTTAGTTTAAGCTATATAGCGTCGTGAGACCACCAAAAAGGACGTCATCTAACGAGATAGTGTTGTTTTATTGCATGTACGAAACTGCAATAGGTGAAATGTTGTGAATGTACACAAAACGACTTGAACAAGCCAGATACTGCGTGTTGTACCGTTACAAGTGCGAAACTGCTATGTTGTGATATTCTCGTTAAAGCGCATGAAAGCATCGTGAAACCTTAAAGAACGATGTCATTTAGCGAGATACAGCGTTCTGTACTGCAATAAGTTGGTGAAAAACTGAGGTTATGCAAATATCCTAATTGTGAACGAAACAGTGTAATAGAGCGTTTTTTAATACAAGTGCGAATGTTAGGTTAGGTTAAGATATGAACCGTCGTAAAACCGCATTAATCAATGTCACTTAGTAAGATGCAGTGTTTTTCACCATTACAAGTCGGGAACTGCGATATCTAATGTGAAAGCGCTTGCAAACGTCGTTAGGTTAGGTTAGGTTAGGTTAGGTTAGGTTAGGTTAGGTTAGGTTAGGTTAGGTTAGGTTACGTTAGGTTAGGTTAGGTTAGGTTAGGTTTGGTTAGGTTAGGTTAGGTTAGGTTAGGGTATGTTAGGTTAGGTTAGGTTGGTTTAGGTAAGGTTAGGTTAGGTTAAGATATGAACCGCGCTAAAACCGCATTAAACAATGTCACTTAGTGAGATGCTGTGTTTTTCACCATTACAAGTCGGGAACTGCGATATCTAATGTGAAAGCGCATGAAACCGTCGTAATCTTGTAGAAAACATTGTAAAGTAGCGAATAAAACATTTTCTAACGATAGAAGTGCAAAGGTTCGGTTAGTTTGAGTTATGTTAGTTTAAGCTAGGTAGCGTCGTGAAACCACCAAAAACGACGTCATCTAACGAGATAGTGTTGTTTTAATGCGAGTACGAAACTGCGATAGGTAAAATGTTGTGAAAGCACACAAAACGGCATGAACAAGCCAAATACTGCGTGTTGTACCGTTACAAGTGCGAAACTGCTATGTTGTGACATTCTCGGTAAAGCGCATGCAAGTATCGTGAAACCTTAAAGAACGATGTCATTTAGCGAGATACAGCGTTCTGTACTGTAATAAGTTGGTGAGAAACTGTGAGGTCAAGCAAATATCGTAATTGTGAACGAAACAGTGTAATTGAGCGTCTTTAGATACAAGTGCGAATGTTAGGTTAGGTTGACATATCAACCGTCGTAAAACCGCATTAAACAATGTCACTTAGTGAGATGTAGTGTTTTTCAACATTACAAGTCGGGAACTACGATATCTAATGTGAAAGCGCATGAAACCGTCGTAATCTTGTAAAAACATTGTAAAGTTGCGAGTAAAACGTTTTCTAACGATAGAAGTGCGAAGGTTAGGTTAGGTTAGGTTAGTTTAAGCTAGGTAGCGTCGTGAAACTACCAAAAACGACGTCATCTAACGAGATAGTGTTGTTTTATTGCGAGTATTAAACTGCGATAGGTGAAATGTTGTGAATGCACACAAAACGGCATGAACAAGCCAAATACTGCGTGTTCTACCGTTACAAGTGCGAAACTGCTATATTGTGATATTCTCGTTAAAGCGCATGCAAGCATCGTGAAACCTTAAAGAACAATGTCATTTAGCGAGATACAGCGTTCTGTACTGCAATAAGTTAGTGAAAAACTGAGGTTATGCAAATATCGTAATTGTGAACGAAACAGTGTAATAGAGCGTTTTTCAATACAAGTACGAATGTTAGGTTAGGTTAAGATATGAACCGTCGTAAAACCGCATTAAACAATGTCACTTAGTGAGATGCAGTGTTTTTCACCATTACAAGTTGGGAACTGCGATATCTAATGTGAAAGCGCTTGAAACCGTCGTAATGTTGTAGAAAGCAATGTAAAGTAGCGAGTAAAACGTTTTCTAACGATAGAAGTGCGAAGGTTATGTTAGGTTGAGTTATGTTAGTTTAAGCTAGGTAGCGTCGTGAAACCACCAAAAACGACGTCATCTAACGAGATAGTGTTGTTTTATTGCGAGTACGAAACTACGATAGGTAAAATGTTGTGAAAGCACACAAAATGGCATGAACAAGCCGAATACTGCGTGTTGTACCGTTACAAGTGCGAAACTGCTATGTTGTGACATTCTCGGTAAAGCGCATGCAAGTATCGTGAAACCTTAAAGAACGATGTCATTTAGCGAGATACAGCGTTCTGTACTGTAATAAGTTGGTGAGAAACTGTGAGGTCAAGCAAATATCGTAATTGTGAACGAAACAGTGTAATTGAGCGTCTTTAGAAACAAGTGCGAATGTTAGGTTAGGTTGACATATCAACCGTCGTAAAACCGCATTAAACAATGTCACTTAGTGAGATGTAGTGTTTTTCAACATTACAAGTCAGGAACTACGATATCTAATGTGAAAGCGCATGAAACCGTCGTAATCTTGTAGAAAACATTGTAAAGTTGCGAGTAAAACGTTTTCTAACGATAGAAGTGCGAAGGTTAGGTTAGGTTAGGTTAGTTTAAGCTAGGTAGCGTCGTGAAACTACCAAAAACGACGTCATCTAACGAGATAGTGTTGTTTTATTGCGAGTATTAAACTGCGATAGGTGAAATGTTGTGAATGCACACAAAACGGCATGAACAAGCCAAATACTGCGTGTTCTACCGTTACAAGTGCGAAACTGCTATATTGTGATATTCTCGTTAAAGCGCATGCAAGCATCGTGAAACCTTAAAGAACAATGTCATTTAGCGAGATACAGCGTTCTGTACTGCAATAAGTTGGTGAAAAACTGTGAGGTTATGCAAATATCGTAATTGTGAACGAAACAGTGTAATAGAGCGTTTTTCAATACAAGTACGAATGTTAGGTTAGGTTAAGATATGAACCGTCGTAAAACCGCATTAAACAATGTCACTTAGTGAGATGCAGTGTTTTTCACCATTACAAGTTGGGAACTGCGATATCTAATGTGAAAGCGCTTGCAAACGTCGTTAGGTTAGGTTAGGTTAAGTTAGGTTAGGTTACGTTAGGTTAGGTTTGGTTAGGTTAGGTTAGGTTATGTTAGGTTAGGTTGGGTTAGGTTAGGTTAGGTTACGTTAGGTTAAGGTATGAACCGTCGTAAAACCGCAATAAACAATGTCACTTAGTGAGATGCAGTGTTTTTCACCTTTACAAGTCGGGAACTGCGATATCTAATGTGAAAGCGCTTGAAACCGTCGTAATGTTGTAGAAAGCAATGTAAAGTAGCGAGTAAAACGTTTTCTAACGATAGAAGTGCGAAGGTTATGTTAGGTTGAGTTATGTTAGTTTAAGCTAGGTAGCGTCGTGAAACCACCAAAAACGACGTCATCTAACGAGATAGTGTTGTTTTATTGCGAGTACGAAACTGCGATAGGTAAAATGTTGTGAAAGCACACAAAATAGCATGAACAAGCCGAATACTGCGTGTTGTACCGTTACAAGTGCGAAACTGCTATGTTGTGACATTCTCGGTAAAGCGCATGCAAGTATCGTGAAACCTTAAATAACGATGTCATTTAGCGAGATACAGCGTTCTGTACTGTAATAAGTTGGTGAGAAACTGTGAGGTCAAGCAAATATCGTAATTGTGAACGAAACAGTGTAATTGAGCGTCTTTAGAAACAAGTGCGAATGTTAGGTTAGGTTGACATATCAACCGTCGTAAAACCGCATTAAACAATGTCACTTAGTGAGATGTAGTGTTTTTCAACATTACAAGTCGGGAACTACGATATCTAATGTGAAAGCGCATGAAACCGTCGTAATCTTGTAGAAAACATTGTAAAGTTGCGAGTAAAACGTTTTCTAACGATAGAAGTGCGAAGGTTAGGTTAGGTTAGGTTAGTTTAAGCTAGGTAGCGTCGTGAAACTACCAAAAACGACGTCATCTAACGAGATAGTGTTGTTTTATTGCGAGTATTAAACTGCCATAGGTGAAATGTTGTGAATGCACACAAAACGGCATGAACAAGCCAAATACTGCGTGTTCTACCGTTACAAGTGCGAAACTGCTATATTGTGATATTCTCGTTAAAGCGCATGCAAGCACCGTGAAACCTTAAAGAACAATGTCATTTAGCGAGATACAGCGTTCTGTACTGCAATAAGTTGGTGAAAAACTGTGAGGTTATGCAAATATCGTAATTGTGAACGAAACAGTGTAATAGAGCGTTTTTCAATACAAGTACGAATGTTAGGTTAGGTTAAGATATGAACCGTCGTAAAACCGCATTAAACAATGTCACTTAGTGAGATGCAGTGTTTTTCACCATTACAAGTTGGGAACTGCGATATCTAATGTGAAAGCGCTTGCAAACGTCGTTAGGTTAGGTTAGGTTAGTTAGGTTAGGTTACGTTAGGTTAGGTTTGGTTAGGTTAGGTTAGGTTAGGTTATGTTAGGTTAGGTTGGGTTAGGTTAGGTTAGGTTAGGTTAGGTTACGTTAGGTTAAGGTATGAACCGTCGTAAAACCGCAATAAACAATGTCACTTAGTGAGATGCAGTGTTTTTAACCTTTACAAGTCGGGAACTGCGATATCTAATGTGAAAGCGCTTGAAACCGTCGTAATGTTGTAGAAAGCAATGTAAAGTAGCGAGTAAAACGTTTTCTAACGATAGAAGTGCGAAGGTTATGTTAGGTTGAGTTATGTTAGTTTAAGCTAGGTAGCGTCGTGAAACCACCAAAAACGACGTCATCTAACGAGATAGTGTTGTTTTATTGCGAGTACGAATATGCTATAGGTAAAATGTTGTGAAAGCACACAAAATGGCATGAACAAGCCGAATACTGCGTGTTGTACCGTTACAAGTGCGAAACTGCTATGTTGTGACATTCTCGGTAAAGCGCATGCAAGTATCGTGAAACCTTAAAGAACGATGTCATTTAGCGAGATACAGCGTTCTGTACTGTAATAAGTTGGTGAGAAACTGTGAGGTCAAGCAAATATCGTAATTGTGAACGAAACAGTGTAATTGAGCGTCTTTAGAAACAAGTGCGAATGTTAGGTTAGGTTGACATATCAACCGTCGTAAAACCGCATTAAACAATGTCACTTAGTGAGATGTAGTGTTTTTCAACATTACAAGTCGGGAACTACGATATCTAATGTGAAAGCGCATGAAACCGTCGTAATCTTGTAGAAAACATTGTAAAGTTGCGAGTAAAACGTTTTCTAACGATAGAAGTGCGAAGGTTAGGTTAGGTTAGGTTAGTTTAAGCTAGGTAGCGTCGTGAAACTACCAAAAACGACGTCATCTAACGAGATAGTGTTGTTTTATAGCGAGTATTAAACTGCGATAGGTGAAATGTTGTGAAAGCACACAAAACGGCATGAACAAGCCAAATACTGCGTGTTCTACCGTTACAAGTGCGAAACTGCTATATTGTGATATTCTCGTTAAAGCGCATGCAAGCATCGTGAAACCTTAAAGAACAATGTCATTTAGCGAGATACAGCGTTCTGTACTGCAATAAGTTGGTGAAAAACTGTGAGGTTATGCAAATATCGTAATTGTGAACGAAACAGTGTAATAGAGCGTTTTTCAATACAAGTACGAATGTTAGGTTAGGTTAAGATATGAACCGTCGTAAAACCGCATTAAACAATGTCACTTAGTGAGATGCAGTGTTTTTCACCATTACAAGTTGGGAACTGCGATATCTAATGTGAAAGCGCTTGCAAACGTCGTTAAGTTAGGTTAGGTTAGGTTAGGTTAGGTTAGGTTACGTTAGGTTAGGTTTGGTTAGGTTAGGTTAGGTTAGGTTATGTTAGGTTAGGTTGGGTTAGGTTAGGTTAGGTTACGTTAGGTTAAGGTATGAACCGTCGTAAAACCGCAATAAACAATGTCACTTAGTGAGATGCAGTGTTTTTCACCTTTACAAGTCGGGAACTGCGATATCTAATGTGAAAGCGCTTGAAACCGTCATAATGTTGTAGAAAGCAATGTAAAGTAGCGAGTAAAACGTTTTCTAACGATAGAAGTGCGAAGGTTATGTTAGGTTGAGTTATGTTAGTTTAAGCTAGGTAGCGTCGTGAAACCACCAAAAACGACGTCATCTAACGAGATAGTGTTGTTTTATTGCGAGTACGAAACTGCGATAGGTAAAATGTTGTGAAAGCACACAAAACGGCATGAACAAGCCAAATACTGCGTGTTGTACCGTTACAAGTGCGAAAGTGCTATGTTGTGACATTCTCGCTAAAGCGCATGCAAGTATCGTGAAACCTTAAAGAACGATGTCATTTAGCGAGATACAGCGTTCTGTACTGTAATAAGTTGGTGAGAAACTGTGAGGTCAAGCAAATATCGTAATTGTGAACGAAACAGTGTAATTGAGCGTCTTTAGATACAAGTGCGAATGTTAGGTTAGGTTAAGATATGAACCGTCGTAAAACCGCATTAAACAATGTCAATTACTGAGATGCAGTGTTTTTCACCATTAAAAGTGGGGAACTGCGATATTTAATGTGAAAGCGCTTGCAACCGTCGTTAGGTTAGGTTAGGTTAGGTTAGGTTAGGTTAGGTTAGGTTAGGTTAGATTAGGTTAGGTTGGGTTGAGTTGGGTTAGGATAGGTTAGGTTAGGTTAGGTTAGGTTGGGTTAGGTCAGGTTAGGTTAGGTTAGGTTACGTTAGGTTAGGTTAGATTACGTTAGGTTAGGTTAGGTTAGGTTAGGTAAGGATAATTTGGTTAGGTTAGGTAAGGTTAGGTTAGGTTAGGTTAGGTTGGGTTGGGTGTTGTTGGGTTGGGTTGGGTTGGGTTAGGTTGGGTTAGGTTAGGTTAAGTTAGGTTAGGTTACGTTAGGTTATGTTAGGTTAGGTTAGGTTACGTTAGCTTAGGTTAGGTCAGGTAAGGTTAGGTTACGTTAGAATAGGTTAGGTTAGGTTACGTTAGGTTAGGTTAAGTTAGGTTAGGTTAGGTTAGGTTAGGTTAGGTTGGGTTGGGTTGGGTTAGGTTGGGTTAGGTTAGGTTAGGTTAGGTTGGGTTAGGTTAGTTTAGGTTAGGTTAGGTTAGGTTGGGTTGGGTTGGGTTAGGTTAGGTTAGGTTAGGTTAGGTTAGGTTAGGTTACGTTAGGTTAAGGTATGAACCGTCGTAAAACCGCAATAAACAATGTCACTTAGTGAGATGCAGTGTTTTTCACCTTTACAAGTCGGGAACTGCGATATCTAATGTGAAAGCGCTTGAAACCGTCGTAATGTTGTAGAAAGCAATGTAAAGTAGCGAGTAAAACGTTTTCTAACGATAGAAGTGCGAAGGTTATGTTAGGTTGAGTTATGTTAGTTTAAGCTAGGTAGCGTCGTGAAACCACCAAAAACGACGTCATCTAACGAGATAGTGTTGTTTTAATGCGAGTACGAAACTGCGATAGGTAAAATGTTGTGAAAGCACACAAAACGGCATGAACAAGCCAAATACTGCGTGTTGTACCGTTACAAGTGCGAAACTGCTATGTTGTGACATTCTCGGTAAAGCGCATGCAAGTATCGTGAAACCTTAAAGAACGATGTCATTTAGCGAGATACAGCGTTCTGTACTGTAATAAGTTGGTGAGAAACTGTGAGGTCAAGCAAATATCGTAATTGTGAACGAAACAGTGTAATTGAGCGTCTTTAGATACAAGTGCGAATGTTAGGTTAGGTTGACATATCAACCGTCGTAAAACCGCATTAAACAATGTCACTTAGTGAGATGTAGTGTTTTTCAACATTACAAGTCGGGAACTACGATATCTAATGTGAAAGCGCATGAAACCGTCGTAATCTTGTAGAAAACATTGTAAAGTTGCGAGTAAAACGTTTTCTAACGATAGAAGTGCGAAGGTTAGGTTAGGTTAGGTTAGTTTAAGCTAGGTAGCGTCGTGAAACTACCAAAAACGACGTCACCTAACGAGATAGTGTTGTTTTATTGCGAGTATTAAACTGCGATAGGTGAAATGTTGTGAATGCACACAAAACGGCATGAACAAGCCAAATACTGCGTGTTCTACCGTTACAAGTGCGAAACTGCTATATTGTGATATTCTCGTTAAAGCGCATGCAAGCATCGTGAAACCTTAAAGAACAATGTCATTTAGCGAGATACAGCGTTCTGTACTGCAATAAGTTTGTGAAAAACTGTGAGGTTATGCAAATATCGTAATTGTGAACGAAACAGTGTAATAGAGCGTTTTTCAATACAAGTACGAATGTTAGGTTAGGTTAAGATATGAACCGTCGTAAAACCGCATTAAACAATGTCACTTAGTGAGATGCAGTGTTTTTCACCATTACAAGTTGGGAACTGCGATATCTAATGTGAAAGCGCTTGAAACCGTCGTAATGTTGTAGAAAGCAATGTAAAGTAGCGAGTAAAACGTTTTCTAACGATAGAAGTGCGAAGGTTATGTTAGGTTGAGTTATGTTAGTTTAAGCTAGGTAGCGTCGTGAAACCACCAAAAACGACGTCATCTAACGAGATAGTGTTGTTTTATTGCGAGTACGAAACTGCGATAGGTAAAATGTTGTGAAAGCACACAAAATGGCATGAACAAGCCGAATACTGCGTGTTGTACCGTTACAAGTGCGAAACTGCTATGTTGTGACATTCTCGGTAAAGCGCATGCAAGTATCGTGAAACCTAAAGAACGATGTCATTTAGCGAGATACAGCGTTCTGTACTGTAATAAGTTGGTGAGAAACTGTGAGGTCAAGCAAATATCGTAATTGTGAACGAAACAGTGTAATTGAGCGTCAAGGTGGACGATTGGGCGAGTTGGTGATTCATGATCGACGTATGTGACTGCGCGGTAGTAAACACGGACGACAAGAAGATACAAGGACAAGCGCAGACTATCAACTGAAGGTTTATTTTTCACAAACCACATATATATGACTGAACCAGAAACAGAAAACACGAAAATCTACAAAAAATGATGACTTGGCACTTAACAATCGACAAAACGTGAACGTTTGACAAAAGCAGATTCAAGGACCATGTGCGCCACTTGCCAGATACCGTAGCTCTTTATCTAAAAGAGCTAACGACGGTTTGCTGACGCAGCGTTCTGGTTCCCGTGCCATTTTTTCCGCTTCGACAATCATACGGGTATGATCGTCTTTGTGCCTGAACATTACGACCGTGCTTTCGAACTGCGCAAGGCAGCCACACCTACTGACGTGCTGAGCTAAAAAACCCTCATTGCCAGTGCGCACATTGCGTGCGTGCTCGCGCAGGCGCTCATTTAAGCATCTCCCAGTCTGCCCGATGTAACACGCACCACAAGATAGCGGAATTCTATAAACTACATTCATGTCACATCTGACAAACTGGGTTTTATGCCTGACAGTGCAAGCTTGTTTGGGCCTATTGTTTACACATGTCATTTTGGCTAGCTGAGAGAGCTTGTAAGGTGCCGAAAAAACGACCTTTACGCCCATGCGCTGTCCGAGCTTTTTTATCTTGTGAGATAGCTGGTGCTTGTAAGGGATTACCGCGACTTTGTCACGTTTGCTTTTGTCTCTGTCATTAGTGCTCTCTCTGCTTCTGGGCTTTTTCTTCTTTTTTATTTTTTTTTTTTATTGTTTCTGCCACAGAAATGAGAAGCGAATCCGGGTAGCCAGCTTCTTTCAGACGCTCAACTTGATTTTGGAAGCTTGTTTCCATCATATGGAAACATGATCTGTCCAGGGCATTAGTGAAGCAGGAGTTCACTATGCCTCTCTTAACCAATTTGCTATGTGCTGATTTAAAAGGCAAAAGCGGTTTCATAGCGCGAGGCTCATACATCCAGCATGCGTGATTCACGCTGAACAAAAGTCTCATGTCTAGGAAGCGAATCGAGTTGTTCACTGGGAGTTCATGGGTCAGTACGAGTGGACTCAAGCAGTCACTAAAAACTTCAATGACATCAGATGACAACCCCATTACTCTAGCAGATTCACACTTAAAAACCACCAGGTAGTCGTCGACGAACCTGAAAATCCTCACAACTTCCTGACAACACAGCCGCTCTTTCAAGTTCCTGTCGAACTTCGCAAGCAACAAATCACTCAGAATCGGTGCAATCGAAGATCCTATTGACACACCATTATTTTGATAAACATCACCGTTCCATTCTACATAGGTAGAGGTCAGATAAGTAGCTAGCAGGTCAAGAAAACTGCTAACACTGACACCAGCTGCATTCTGGAACGTTACGTGGCCCATTAGATCAACACAATCTTCTAAGCATGAATACAAAGCGTCACGAGGGAGAGAATAATATAAATCTTTGATATCTATGGAAAAAGCACTTAAAGTGTAGTTAGAATACTCTTTGAAGAATTCAGTGACCTCCCTTGAATTCCTGACTAGAAAGGGATCATTAATCTCTAAAAGTTTCAACTTTTTCTGCAAAAACATCCCTAAGGCGTTTTGCCAAGAACCCTTCTCTGTAACGATGACACGAAATGGCACGTCAACTTTGTGTGTCTTTGCCGAAAAAAACATCTCTAGGGCCAACTTCTCACTTTTTTCTATCTTTCTTGCTATTTCAGACAGGTTAAGCTTCGTGCACAGTTTTTTCGCCTTAGATTTGACTTTAACCAGGTCAATACCACTGCACTTTTGGAAGACGGATGTGACCGCACTTACAGCTTTCTTCAGGTACAAGTCTTTGTTGAGGACCGCGAAGCCTCCCTCCTTGTCCGAAGGCACCACGCACAGTTCGTTGTCTCGTAGATGTGAAATTGTCCTGCTTAAAGGAAGACTACTTGCGCACGGCTTAACTTGCTGCAGCACATCAACTCCTTCAGACACGCACCTGTTACAGTCTTCTTGTGGAGCAAGGCTTGAAACACGTCTCACTATGGCCAGAAGATCCGGTGCGGTGTACTTCTTGTCTACGGCATACTTGGGGCCTAAGCTCAACGTCCGCTGCACGAAGTCTGGAAGAACTACGTCACCACACGTGTGCACAACACCTTTGAAGCGCTGCTTCGCCGCGATTCCAGAACGTAGCCTCCTGAGTTCACCTGCCCACAGAGTGTCTGTGGTATGCTCGATGCATGCTGTGAACTCCTTCATTCTTCGTCTTTTGATACTGGGACTGGCCTCCTGTTGAAGCTGAAGTTGCAGGGCTTCTCTATACAGGCGGGCCTGTCTATTCCACTCTGATCTGAGAATCTTACAAATCCGGAGACCATGGCTGCTGGAGGGGTTGACGCCACCGAATAATCCTTTCACGTCTGAAGGCAGCTGCTTCTGTCGAATGTGGAACGCGAAAGCACGGGCACGGCAGGTAGCCGTGATAAAAAAGAAGAAAAAGCCCAGAAGCAGAGAGAGCACTAATGACAGAGACAAAAGCAAACGTGACAAAGTCGCGGTAATCCCTTACAAGCACCAGCTATCTCACAAGATAAAAAAGCTCGGACAGCGCATGGGCGTAAAGGTCGTATTTTCGGCACCTTACAAGCTCTCTCAGCTAGCCAAAATGACATGTGTAAACAATAGGCCCAAACAAGCTTGCACTGTCAGGCATAAAACCCAGTTTGTCAGATGTGACATGAATGTAGTTTATAGAATTCCGCTATCTTGTGGTGCGTGTTACATCGGGCAGACTGGGAGATGCTTAAATGAGCGCCTGCGCGAGCACGCACGCAATGTGCGCACTGGCAATGAGGGTTTTTTAGCTCAGCACGTCAGTAGGTGTGGCTGCCTTGCGCAGTTCGAAAGCACGGTCGTAATGTTCAGGCACAAAGACGATCATACCCGTATGATTGTCGAAGCGGAAAAAATGGCACGGGAACCAGAACGCTGCGTCAGCAAACCGTCGTTAGCTCTTTTAGATAAAGAGCTACGGTATCTGGCAAGTGGCGCACATGGTCCTTGAATCTGCTTTTGTCAAACGTTCACGTTTTGTCGATTGTTAAGTGCCAAGTCATCATTTTTTGTAGATTTTCGTGTTTTCTGTTTCTGGTTCAGTCATATATATGTGGTTTGTGAAAAATAAACCTTCAGTTGATAGTCTGCGCTTGTCCTTGTATCTTCTTGTCGTCCGTGTTTACTACCGCGCAGTCACATACGTCGATCATGAATCACCAACTCGCCCAATCGTCCACCTTGATTAGTTACATTTCTAGTTCTTCGGGCAGTGTTTCGTCCCTAACCCTTCTTCCGTCTATACTCATCACCCTCGTCGCACTGGCTACCTGCCGTGCCCGTGCTTTCGCGTTCCACATTCGACAGAAGCAGCTGCCTTCAGACGTGAAAGGATTATTCGGTGGCGTCAACCCCTCCAGCAGCCATGGTCTCCGGATTTGTAAGATTCTCAGATCAGAGTGGAATAGACAGGCCCGCCTGTATAGAGAAGCCCTGCAACTTCAGCTTCAACAGGAGGCCAGTCCCAGTATCAAAAGACGAAGAATGAAGGAGTTCACAGCATGCATCGAGCATACCACAGACACTCTGTGGGCAGGTGAACTCAGGAGGCTACGTTCTGGAATCGCGGCGAAGCAGCGCTTCAAAGGTGTTGTGCACACGTGTGGTGACGTAGTTCTTCCAGACTTCGTGCAGCGGACGTTGAGCTTAGGCCCCAAGTATGCCGTAGACAAGAAGTACACCGCACCGGATCTTCTGGCCATAGTGAGACGTGTTTCAAGCCTTGCTCCACAAGAAGACTGTAACAGGTGCGTGTCTGAAGGAGTTGATGTGCTGCAGCAAGTTAAGCCGTGCGCAAGTAGTCTTCCTTTAAGCAGGACAATTTCACATCTACGAGACAACGAACTGTGCGTGGTGCCTTCGGACAAGGAGGGAGGCTTCGCGGTCCTCAACAAAGACTTGTACCTGAAGAAAGCTGTAAGTGCGGTCACATCCGTCTTCCAAAAGTGCAGTGGTATTGACCTGGTTAAAGTCAAATCTAAGGCGAAAAAACTGTGCACGAAGCTTAACCTGTCTGAAATAGCAAGAAAGATAGAAAAAAGTGAGAAGTTGGCCCTAGAGATGTTTTTTTCGGCAAAGACACACAAAGTTGACGTGCCATTTCGTGTCATCGTTACAGAGAAGGGTTCTTGGCAAAACGCCTTAGGGATGTTTTTGCAGAAAAAGTTGAAACTTTTAGAGATTAATGATCCCTTTCTAGTCAGGAATTCAAGGGAGGTCACTGAATTCTTCAAAGAGTATTCTAACTACACTTTAAGTGCTTTTTCCATAGATATCAAAGATTTATATTATTCTCTCCCTCGTGACGCTTTGTATTCATGCATAGAAGAATGTGTTGATCTAATGGGCCACGTAACGTTCCAGAATGCAGCTGGTGTCAGTGTTAGCAGTTTTCTTGACCTGCTAGCTACTTATCTGACCTCTACCTATGTAGAATGGAACGGTGATGTTTATCAAAATAATGGTGTGTCAATAGGATCTTCGATTGCACCGATTCTGAGTGATTTGTTGCTTGCGAAGTTCGACAGGAACTTGAAAGAGCGGCTGTGTTGTCAGGAAGTTGTGAGGATTTTCAGGTTCGTCGACGACTACCTGGTGGTTTTTAAGTGTGAATCTGCTAGAGTAATGGGGTTGTCATCTGATGTCATTGAAGTTTTTAGTGACTGCTTGAGTCCACTCGTACTGACCCATGAACTCCCAGTGAACAACTCGATTCGCTTCCTAGACATGAGACTTTTGTTCAGCGTGAATCACGCATGCTGGATGTATGAGCCTCGCGCTATGAAACCGCTTTTGCCTTTTAAATCAGCACATAGCAAATTGGTTAAGAGAGGCATAGTGAACTCCTGCTTCACTAATGCCCTGGACAGATCATGTTTCCATATGATGGAAACAAGCTTCCAAAATCAAGTTGAGCGTCTGAAAGAAGCTGGCTACCCGGATTCGCTTCTCATTTCTGTGGTAAAAAAGAAGAAAAAGCCCAGAAGCAGAGAGAGCACTAATGACAGAGACAAAAGCAAACGTGACAAAGTCGCGGTAATCCCTTACAAGCACCAGCTATCTCACAAGATAAAAAAGCTCGGACAGCGCATGGGCGTAAAGGTCGTTTTTTCGGCACCTTACAAGCTCTCTCAGCTAGCCAAAATGACATGTGTAAACAATAGGCCCAAACAAGCTTGCACTGTCAGGCATAAAACCCAGTTTGTCAGATGTGACATGAATGTAGTTTATAGAATTCCGCTATCTTGTGGTGCGTGTTACATCGGGCAGACTGGGAGATGCTTAAATGAGCGCCTGCGCGAGCACGCACGCAATGTGCGCACTGGCAATGAGGGTTTTTTAGCTCAGCACGTCAGTAGGTGTGGCTGCCTTGCGCAGTTCGAAAGCACGGTCGTAATGTTCAGGCACAAAGACGATCATACCCGTATGATTGTCGAAGCGGAAAAAAATGGCACGGGAACCAGAACGCTGCGTCAGCAAACCGTCGTTAGCTCTTTTAGATAAAGAGCTACGGTATCTGGCAAGTGGCGCACATGGTCCTTGAATCTGCTTTTGTCAAACGTTCACGTTTTGTCGATTGTTAAGTGCCAAGTCATCATTTTTTGTAGATTTTCGTGTTTTCTGTTTCTGGTTCAGTCATATATATGTGGTTTGTGAAAAATAAACCTTCAGTTGATAGTCTGCGCTTGTCCTTGTATCTTCTTGTCGTCCGTGTTTACTACCGCGCAGTCACATACGTCGATTAATTGAGCGTCTTTAGAAACAAGTGCGAATGTTAGGTTAGGTTGACATATCAACCGTCGTAAAACCGCATTAAACAATGTCACTTAGTGAGATGTAGTGTTTTTCAACATTACAAGTCGGGAACTACGATATCTAATGTGAAAGCGCATGAAACCGTCGTAATCTTGTAGAAAACATTGTAAAGTTGCGAGTAAAACGTTTTCTAACGATAGAAGTGCGAAGGTTAGGTTAGGTTAGGTTAGTTTAAGCTAGGTAGCGTCGTGAAACTACCAAAAACGACGTCATCTAACGAGATAGTGTTGTTTTATTGCGAGTATTAAACTGCGATAGGTGAAATGTTGTGAATGCACACAAAACGGCATGAACAAGCCAAATACTGCGTGTTCTACCGTTACAAGTGCGAAACTGCTATATTGTGATATTCTCGTTAAAGCGCATGCAAGCATCGTGAAACCTTAAAGAACAATGTCATTTAGCGAGATACAGCGTTCTGTACTGCAATAAGTTGGTGAAAAACTGTGAGGTTATGCAAATATCGTAATTGTGAACGAAACAGTGTAATAGAGCGTTTTTCAATACAAGTACGAATGTTAGGTTAGGTTAAGATATGAACCGTCGTAAAACCGCATTAAACAATGTCACTTAGTGAGATGCAGTGTTTTTCACCATTACAAGTTGGGAACTGCAAAATCTAATGTGAAAGCGCTTGCAAACGTCGTTAGGTTAGGTTAGGTTAAGTTAGGTTAGGTTACGTTAGGTTAGGTTTGGTTAGGTTAGGTTAGGTTAGGTTATGTTAGGTTAGGTTGGGTTAGGTTAGGTTAGGTTACGTTAGGTTAAGGTATGAACAGTCGTAAAACCGCAATAAACAATGTCACTTAGTGAGATGCAGTGTTTTTCACCTTTACAAGTCGGGAACTGCGATATCTAATGTGAAAGCGCTTGAAACCGTCGTAATGTTGTAGAAAGCAATGTAAAGTAGCGAGTAAAACGTTTTCTAACGATAGAAGTGCGAAGGTTATGTTAGGTTGAGTTATGTTAGTTTAAGCTAGGTAGCGTCGTGAAACCACCAAAAACGACGTCATCTAACGAGATAGTGTTGTTTTATTGCGAGTACGAATATGCTTTAGGTAAAATGTTGTGAAAGCACACAAAATGGCATGAACAAGCCGAATACTGCGTGTTGTACCGTTACAAGTGCGAAACTGCTATGTTGTGACATTCTCGGTAAAGCGCATGCAAGTATCGTGAAACCTTAAAGAACGATGTCATTTAGCGAGATACAGCGTTCTGTACTGTAATAAGTTGGTGAGAAACTGTGAGGTCAAGCAAATATCGTAATTGTGAACGAAACAGTGTAATTGAGCGTCTTTAGAAACAAGTGCGAATGTTAGGTTAGGTTGACATATCAACCGTCGTAAAACCGCATTAAACAATGTCACTTAGTGAGATGTAGTGTTTTTCAACATTACAAGTCGGGAACTACGATATCTAATGTGAAAGCGCATGAAACCGTCGTAATCTTGTAGAAAACATTGTAAAGTTGCGAGTAAAACGTTTTCTAACGATAGAAGTGCGAAGGTTAGGTTAGGTTAGGTTAGTTTAAGCTAGGTAGCGTCGTGAAACTACCAAAAACGACGTCATCTAACGAGATAGTGTTGTTTTATAGCGAGTATTAAACTGCGATAGGTGAAATGTTGTGAAAGCACACAAAACGGCATGAACAAGCCAAATACTGCGTGTTCTACCGTTACAAGTGCGAAACTGCTATATTGTGATATTCTCGTTAAAGCGCATGCAAGCATCGTGAAACCTTAAAGAACAATGTCATTTAGCGAGATACAGCGTTCTGTACTGCAATAAGTTGGTGAAAAACTGTGAGGTTATGCAAATATCGTAATTGTGAACGAAACAGTGTAATAGAGCGTTTTTCAATACAAGTACGAATGTTAGGTTAGGTTAAGATATGAACCGTCGTAAAACCGCATTAAACAATGTCACTTAGTGAGATGCAGTGTTTTTCACCATTACAAGTTGGGAACTGCGATATCTAATGTGAAAGCGCTTGCAAACGTCGTTAAGTTAGGTTAGGTTAGGTTAGGTTAGGTTACGTTAGGTTAGGTTTGGTTAGGTTAGGTTAGGTTAGGTTATGTTAGGTTAGGTTGGGTTAGGTTAGGTTAGGTTACGTTAGGTTAAGGTATGAACCGTCGTAAAACCGCAATAAACAATGTCACTTAGTGAGATGCAGTGTTTTTCACCTTTACAAGTCGGGAACTGCGATATCTAATGTGAAAGCGCTTGAAACCGTCGTAATGTTGTAGAAAGCAATGTAAAGTAGCGAGTAAAACGTTTTCTAACGATAGAAGTGCGAAGGTTATGTTAGGTTGAGTTATGTTAGTTTAAGCTAGGTAGCGTCGTGAAACCACCAAAAACGACGTCATCTAACGAGATAGTGTTGTTTTATTGCGAGTACGAAACTGCGATAGGTAAAATGTTGTGAAAGCACACAAAACGGCATGAACAAGCCAAATACTGCGTGTTGTACCGTTACAAGTGCGAAAGTGCTATGTTGTGACATTCTCGCTAAAGCGCATGCAAGTATCGTGAAACCTTAAAGAACGATGTCATTTAGCGAGATACAGCGTTCTGTACTGTAATAAGTTGGTGAGAAACTGTGAGGTCAAGCAAATATCGTAATTGTGAACGAAACAGTGTAATTGAGCGTCTTTAGATACAAGTGCGAATGTTAGGTTAGGTTGACATATGAACCGTCGTAAAACCGCATTAAACAATGTCACTTAGTGAGATATAGTGTTTTTCAACATTACAAGTCGGGAACTACGATATCTAATGTGAAAGCGCATGAAACCGTCGTAATCTTGTAGAAAACATTGTAGAGTGGCGAGTAAAACGTTTTCTAACGATAGAAGTGCGAAGGTTAGGTTAGGTTAGGTAAGTTTAAGCTAGGTAGCGTCGTGAAACTACCAAAAACGACGTCATCTAACGAGATAGTGTTGTTTTATAGCGAGTATTGAACTGCGATAGGTGAAATGTTGTGAAAGCACACAAAACGGCATGAACAAGCCAAATACTGCGTGTTCTACCGTTACAAGTGCGAAACTGCTATATTGTGATATTCTCGTTAAAGCGCATGCAAGCATCGTGAAACCTTAAAGAACAATGTCATTTAGCGAGATACAGCGTTCTGTACTGCAATAAGTTGGTGAAAAACTGTGAGGTTATGCAAATATCGTAATTGTGAACAAAACAGTGTAATAGAGCGTTTTTAGATACAAGTGCGAATGTTAGGTTAGGTTAAGATATGAACCGTCGTAAAACCGCATTAAACAATGTCAATTACTGAGATGCAGTGTTTTTCACCATTAAAAGTGGGGAACTGCGATATTTAATGTGAAAGCACTTGCAACCGTCGTTAGGTTAGGTTAGGTTAGGTTAGGTTAGGCTAGGTTAGATTAGGTTAGGTTGGGTTGAGTTGGGTTAGGATAGGTTAGGTTAGGTTAGGTTAGGTTGGGTTAGGTCAGGTTAGGTTAGGTTAGGTTACGTTAGGTTAGGTTAGATTACGTTAGGTTAGGTTAGGTTACGTTAGGTTAGGTTAGGTTAGGTAAGGATAATTTGGTTAGGTTAGGTAAGGTTAGGTTAGGTTAGGTTAGGTTGGGTTGGGTGTTGTTGGGTTGGGTTGGGTTGGGTTAGGTTGGGTTAGGTTAGGTTAAGTTAGGTTAGGTTACGTTAGGTTATGTTAGGTTAGGTTAGGTTACGTTAGCTTAGGTTAGGTCAGGTAAGGTTAGGTTACGTTAGAATAGGTTAGGTTAGGTTAGGTTAGGTTAGGTTAAGTTAGGTTAGGTTAGGTTAGGTTAGGTTGGGTTGGGTTGGGTTAGGTTGGGTTAGGTTAGGTTAGGTTAGGTTGGGTTAGGTTAGTTTAGGTTAGGTTAGGTTAGGTTGGGTTGGGTTGGGTTAGGTTAGGTTAGGTAAGGTTAGGTTAGGTTAGGTTAGGTTAGGTTAAGGTATGAACCGTTGTAAAAGCGCATTAAACAATGTCACTTAGTGAGATGCAGTGTTTTTCACCTTTACAAGTTGGGAACTGTGATATCTAATGTGAAAGCGCTTGAAACCGTCGTAATGTTGTAGAAAGCAATGTAAAGTAGCGAGTAAAACGTTTTCTAACGATAGAAGTGCGAAGGTCATGTTAGGTTGAGTTATGTTAGTTTAAGCTAGGTAGCGTCGTGAAACTACCAAAAACAACGTCATCTCACGAGATAGTGTTGTTTTATTGCGAGTACGAAACTGTGATAGATAAAATGTTGTGAAAGCACACAAAATGGCATGAACAAGCCAAATACTGCGTGTTGTACCGTTACAAGTGCGAAACTGCTATGTTGTGACCTTCTCGGTAAAGCGCATGCAAGTATCGTGAAACCTTAAAGAACGATGTCATTTAGCGAGATACAGCGTTCTGTACTGTAATAAGTTGGTGAGAAACTGTGAGGTCAAGCAAATATCGTAATTGTGAACGAAACAGTGTAATTGAGCGTCTTTAGATACAAGTGCGAATGTTAGGTTAGGTTGACATATCAACCGTCGTAAAACCGCATTAAACAATGTCACTTAGTGAGATGTAGTGTTTTTCAAAATTACAAGTCGGGAACTACGATATCTAATGTGAAAGCGCATGAAACCGTCGTAATCTTGTAGAAAACATTGTAAAGTTGCGAGTAAAACGTTTTCTAACGATAGAAGTGCGAAGGTTAGGTTAGGTTAGGTTTGTTTAGGCTAGGTAGCGTCGTGAAACTACCAAAAACGACGTCATCTAACGAGATAGTGTTGTTTTATTGCGAGTATTAAACTGCGATAGGTGAAATGTTGTGAATGCACACAAAACGGCATGAACAAGCCAAATACTGCGTGTTCTACCGTTACAAGTGCGAAACTGCTATATTGTGATATTCTCGTTAAAGCGCATGCAAGCATCGTGAAACCTTAAAGAACAATGTCATTTAGCGAGATACAGCGTTCTGTACTGCAATAAGTTGGTGAAAAACTGTGAGGTTATGCAAATATCGTAATTGTGAACGAAACAGTGTAATAGAGCGTTTTTCAATACAAGTACGAATGTTAGGTTAGGTTAAGATATGAACCGTCGTAAAACCGCATTAAACAATGTCACTTAGTGAGATGCAGTGTTTTTCACCATTACAAGTTGGGAACTGCGATATCTAATGTGAAAGCGCTTGCAAACGTCGTTAGGTTAGGTTAGGTTAGGTTAGGTTACGTTAGGTTAGGTTTGGTTAGGTTAGGTTAGGTTAGGTTATGTTAGGTTAGGTTGGGTTGGGTTAGGTTAGGTTAGGTTACGTTAGGTTAAGGTATGAACCGTCGTAAAACCGCAATAAACAATGTCACTTAGTGAGATGCAGTGTTTTTCACCTTTACAAGTCGGGAACTGCGATATCTAATGTGAAAGCGCTTGAAACCGTCGTAATGTTGTAGAAAGCAATGTAAAGTAGCGAGTAAAACGTTTTCTAACGATAGAAGTGCGAAGGTTATGTTAGGTTGAGTTATGTTAGTTTAAGCTAGGTAGCGTCGTGCAACTACCAAAAACAACGTCATCTAACGAGATAGTGTTGTTTTATTGCGAGTACGAAACTGCGATAGGTGAAATGTTGTGAAAGCACACAAAACGGCATGAACAAGCCAAATACTGCGTGTTGTACCGTTACAAGTGCGAAACTGCTATGTTGTGATATTCTCGTTAAAGCGCAAGCAAGCATCGTGAAACCTTAAAGAACGATGTCATTTAGCGAGATACAGCGTTCTGTACTGCAATAAGTTGGTGAAAAACTGTGAGGTTATGCAAATATCCTAATTGTGAACGAAACAGTGTAATTGAGCGTCTTTAGATACAAGTGCGAATGTTAGGTTAGGTTGACATATCAACCGTCGTAAAACCGCATTAAACAATGTCACTTAGTGAGATGCAGTGTTTTTCACCATTACAAGTTGGGAACTGCGATATCTAATGTGAAAGCGCTTGAAACCGTCATAATGTTGTAGAAAGCAATGTAAAGTAGCGAGTAAAACGTTTTCTAACGATAGAAGTGCGAAGGTTATGTTAGGTTGAGTTATGTTAGTTTAAGCTAGGTAGCGTCGTGAAACCACCAAAAACGACGTCATCTAACGAGATAGTGTTGTTTTATTGCGAGTACGAAACTGCGATAGGTAAAATGTTGTGAAAGCACACAAAATGGCATGAACAAGCCAAATACTGCGTGTTGTACCGTTACAAGTGCGAAACTGCTATGTTGTGACATTCTCGGTAAAGCGCATGCAAGTATCGTGAAACCTAAAAGAACGATGTCATTTAGCGAGATACAGCGTTCTGTACTGTAATAAGTTGGTGAGAAACTGTGAGGTCAAGCAAATATCGTAATTGTGAACGAAACAGTGTAATTGAGCGTCTTTAGATACATTGCGAATGTTAGGTTAGGTTGACATATCAACCGTCGTAAAACCGCATTAAACTATGTCACTTAGTGAGATGTAGTGTTTTTCAACATTACAAGTCGGGAACTACGATATCTAATGTGAAAGCGCATGAAACCGTCGTAATCTTGTAGAAAACATTGTAAAGTGGCGAGTAAAACGTTTTCTAACGATAGAAGTGCGAAGGTTAGGTTAGGTTAGGTTAGTTTAAGCTAGGTAGCGTCGTGAAACTACCAAAAACGACGTCATCTAACGAGATAGTGTTGTTTTATTGCGAGTATTAAACTGCGATAGGTGAAATGTTGTGAATGCACACAAAACGGCAACAAGCCAAATACTGCGTGTTCTACCGTTACAAGTGCGAAACTGCTATATTGTGATATTCTCGTTAAAGCGCATGCAAGCATCGTGAAACCTTAAAGAACAATGTCATTTAGCGAGATACAGCGTTCTGTACTGCAATAAGTTGGTGAAAAACTGTGAGGTTATGCAAATATCGTAATTGTGAACGAAACAGTGTAATAGAGCGTTTTTCAATACAAGTACGAATGTTAGGTTAGGTTAAGATATGAACCGTCGTAAAACCGCATTAAACAATGTCACTTAGTGAGATGCAGTGTTTTTCACCATTACAAGTTGGGAACTGCGATATCTAATGTGAAAGCGCTTGCAAACGTCGTTATTTTAGGTTAGGTTAAGTTAGGTTAGGTTACGTTAGGTTAGGTTTGGTTAGGTTAGGTTAGGTTAGGTTAGGTTATGTTAGGTTAGGTTGGGTTAGGTTAGGTTAGGTTACGTTAGGTTAAGGTATGAACCGTCGTAAAACCGCAATAAACAATGTTACTTAGTGAGATGCAGTGTTTTTCACCTTTACAAGTCGGGAACTGCGATATCTAATGTGAAAGCGCTTGAAACCGTCGTAATGTTGTAGAAAGCAATGTAAAGTAGCGAGTAAAACGTTTTCTAACGATAGAAGTGCGAAGGTTATGTTAGGTTGAGTTATGTTAGTTTAGGCTAGGTAGCGTCGTGAAACCACCAAAAACGACGTCATCTAACGAGATAGTGTTGTTTTATTGCGAGTACGAAACTGCGATAGGTAAAATGTTGTGAAAGCACACAAAACGGCATGAACAAGCCAAATACTGCGTGTTGTACCGTTACAAGTGCGAAAGTGCTATGTTGTGACATTCTCGCTAAAGCGCATGCAAGTATCGTGAAACCTTAAAGAACGATGTCATTTAGCGAGATACAGCGTTCTGTACTGTAATAAGTTGGTGAGAAACTGTGAGGTCAAGCAAATATCGTAATTGTGAACGAAACAGTGTAATTGAGCGTCTTTAGATACAAGTGCGAATGTTAGGTTAGGTTGACATATGAACCGTCGTAAAACCGCATTAAACAATGTCACTTAGTGAGATATAGTGTTTTTCAACATTACAAGTCGGGAACTACGATATCTAATGTGAAAGCGCATGAAACCGTCGTAATCTTGTAGAAAACATTGTAGAGTGGCGAGTAAAACGTTTTCTAACGATAGAAGTGCGAAGGTTAGGTTAGGTTAGGTTAGTTTAAGCTAGGTAGCGTCGTGAAACTACCAAAAACGACGTCATCTAACGAGATAGTGTTGTTTTATAGCGAGTATTAAACTGCGATAGGTGAAATGTTGTGAAAGCACACAAAACGGCATGAACAAGCCAAATACTGCGTGTTCTACCGTTACAAGTGCGAAACTGCAATATTGTGATATTCTCGTTAAAGCGCATGCAAGCATCGTGAAACCTTAAAGAACAATGTCATTTAGCGAGATACAGCGTTCTGTACTGAAATAAGTTGGTGAAAAACTGTGAGGTTATGCAAATATCGTAATTGTGAACAAAACAGTGTAATAGAGCGTTTTTAGATACAAGTGCGAATGTTAGGTTAGGTTAAGATATGAACCGTCGTAAAACCGCATTAAACAATGTCAATTACTGAGATGCAGTGTTTTTCACCATTAAAAGTGGGGAACTGCGATATTTAATGTGAAAGCGCTTGCAACCGTCGTTAGGTTAGGTTAGGTTAGGTTAGGTTAGGTTAGGTTAGGTTAGATTAGGTTAGGTTGGGTTGAGTTGGGTTAGGTTAGGTTAGGTTAGGTTAGGTTGGGTTAGGTCAGGTTAGGTTAGGTTAGGTTACGTTAGGTTAGGTTAGGTTACGTTAGGTTAGGTTAGGTTACGTTAGGTTAGGTTAGGTTAGGTAAGGATAACTTGGTTAGGTTAGGTAAGGTTAGGTTAGGTTAGGTTAGGTTGGGTTGGGTGTTGTTGGGTTGGGTTGGGTTGGGTTAGGTTGGGTTAGGTTAGGTTAGGTTAGGTTAGGTTAGGTTACGTTAGGTTATGTTAGGTTCAGTTAGGTTACGTTAGGTTAGGTTAGGTCAGGTAAGGTTAGGTTACGTTAGAATAGGTTAGGTTAGGTTACGTTAGGTTAGGTTAAGTTAGGTTAGGTTAGGTTAGGTTAGGTTAGGTTAGGTTGGGTTGGGTTGGGTTAGGTTGGGTTAGGTTAGGTTAGGTTAGGTTGGGTTAGGTTAGTTTAGGTTAGGTTAGGTTAGGTTGGGTTGGGTTGGGTTAGGTTAGGTTAGGTTAGGTAAGGTTAGGTTAGGTTAGGTTAGGTTAGGTTAAGGTTTGAACCGTTGTAAAACCGCATTAAACAATGTCACTTAGTGAGATGCAGTGTTTTTCACCTTTACAAGTCGGGAACTGCGATATCTAATGTGAAAGCGCTTGAAACCGTCGTAATGTTGTAGAAAGCAATGTAAAGTAGCGAGTAAAACGTTTTCTAACGATAGAAGTGCGAAGGTTATGTTAGGTTGAGTTATGTTAGTTTAAGCTAGGTAGCGTCGTGCAACTACCAAAAACAACGTCATCTAACGAGATAGTGTTGTTTTATTGCGAGTACGAAACTGCGATAGGTGAAATGTTGTGAAAGCACACAAAACGGCATGAACAAGCCAAATACTGCGTGTTGTACCGTTACAAGTGCGAAACTGCTATGTTGTGATATTCTCGTTAAAGCGCAAGCAAGCATCGTGAAACCTTAAAGAACGATGTCATTTAGCGAGATACAGCGTTCTGTACTGTAATAAGTTGGTGAGAAACTGTGAGGTCAAGCAAATATCGTAATTGTGAACGAAACAGTGTAATTGAGCGTATTTAGATACAAGTGCGAATGTTAGGTTAGGTTGAGATATCAACCGTCGTAAAACCGCATTAAACAATGTCACTTAGTGAGATGTAGTGTTTTTCAACATTACAAGTCGGGAACTACGATATCTAATGTGAAAGCGCATGAAACCGTCGTAATCTTGTAGAAAACATTGTAAAGTGGCGAGTAAAACGTTTTCTAACGATAGAAGTGCGAAGGTTAGGTTAGGTTAGGTTAGTTTAAGCTAGGTAGCGTCGTGAAACTACCAAAAACGACGTCATCTAACGAGATAGTGTTGTTTTATAGCGAGTATTAAACTGCGATAGGTGAAATGTTGTGAAAGCACACAAAACGGCATGAACAAGCCAAATACTGCGTGTTCTACCGTTACAAGTGCGAAACTGCTATATTGTGATATTCTCGTTAAAGCGCATGCAAGTATCGTGAAACCTTAAAGAACGATGTCATTTAGCGAGATACAGCGTTCTGTACTGTAATAAGTTGGTGAGAAACTGTGAGGTCAAGCAAATATCGTAATTGTGAACGAAACAGTGTAATTGAGCGTCTTTAGTTACAAGTGCGAATGTTAGGTTAGGTTGACATATCAACCGTCGTAAAACCGCATTAAACAATGTCACTTAGTGAGATGTAGTGTTTTTCAACATTACAAGTCGGGAACTACGATATCTAATGTGAAAGCGCATGAAACCGTCGTAATCTTGTAGAAAACATTGTAAAGTTGCGAGTAAAACGTTTTCTAACGATAGAAGTGCGAAGGTTAGGTTAGGTTAGGTTAGTTTAAGCTAGGTAGCGTCGTGAAACTACCAAAAACGACGTCATCTAACGAGATAGTGTTGTTTTATTGCGAGTATTAAACTGCGATAGGTGAAATGTTGTGAATGCACACAAAACGGCATGAACAAGCCAAATACTGCGTGTTCTACCGTTACAAGTGCGAAACTGCTATATTGTGATATTCTCGTTAAAGCGCATGCAAGCATCGTGAAACCTTAAAGAACAAAGTCATTTAGCGAGATACAGCGTTCTGTACTGCAATAAGTTGGTGAAAAACTGTGAGGTTATGCAAATATCGTAATTGTGAACGAAACAGTGTAATTGAGCGTATTTAGATACAAGTGCGAATGTTAGGTTATGTTGAGATATCAACCGTCGTAAAACCGCATTAAACAATGTCACTTAGTGAGATGTAGTGTTTTTCAACATTACAAGTCGGGAACTACGATATCTAATGTGAAAGCGCATGAAACCGTCGTAATCTTGTAGAAAACATTGTAAAGTTGCGAGTAAAACGTTTTCTAACGATAGAAGTGCGAAGGTTAGCTTGAGTTATGTTAGTTTAAGCTATATAGCGTCGTGAGACCACCAAAAAGGACGTCATCTAACGAGATAGTGTTGTTTTATTGCGAGTACGAAACTGCGATAGGTAAAATGTTGTGAAAGCACACACAACGGGATGAACAAGCCAAATACTGCGTGTTGTACCGTTACAAGTGCGAAACTGCTATGTTGTGACATTCTCGGTAAAGCGCATGCGAGTATCGTGAAACCTTAAAGAACGATGTCATTTAGCGAGATACAGCGTTCTGTACTGTAATAAGTTGGTGAGAAACTGTGAGGTCAAGCAAATATCGTAATTGTGAACGAAACAGTGTAATTGAGCGTATTTAGATACAAGTGCGAATGTTAGGTTATGTTGAGATATCAACCGTCGTAAAACCGCATTAAACAATGTCACTTAGTGAGATGTAGTGTTTTTCAACATTACAAGTCGGGAACTACGATATCTAATGTGAAAGCGCATGAAACCGTCGTAATCTTGTAGAAAACATTGTAAAGTTGCGAGTAAAACGTTTTCTAACGATAGAAGTGCGAAGGTTAGCTTGAGTTATGTTAGTTTAAGCTATATAGCGTCGTGAGACCACCAAAAAGGACGTCATCTAACGAGATAGTGTTGTTTTATTGCATGTACGAAACTGCAATAGGTGAAATGTTGTGAATGTACACAAAACGACTTGAACAAGCCAGATACTGCGTGTTGTACCGTTACAAGTGCGAAACTGCTATGTTGTGATATTCTCGTTAAAGCGCATGAAAGCATCGTGAAACCTTAAAGAACGATGTCATTTAGCGAGATACAGCGTTCTGTACTGCAATAAGTTGGTGAAAAACTGTGAGGTTATGCAAATATCCTAATTGTGAACGAAACAGTGTAATAGAGCGTTTTTTAATACAAGTGCGAATGTTAGGTTAGGTTAAGATATGAACCGTCGTAAAACCGCATTAATCAATGTCACTTAGTAAGATGCAGTGTTTTTCACCATTACAAGTCGGGAACTGCGATATCTAATGTGAAAGCGCTTGCAAACGTCGTTAGGTTAGGTTAGGTTAGGTTAGGTTAGGTTGGGTTGGGTTGGGTTAGGTTGGGTTAGGTTAGGTTAGGTTAGGTTGGGTTAGGTTAGTTTAGGTTAGGTTAGGTTAGGTTGGGTTGGGTTGGGTTAGGTTAGGTTAGGTTAGGTAAGGTTAGGTTAGGTTAGGTTAGGTTAGGTTAAGGTATGAACCGTTGTAAAACCGCATTAAACAATGTCACTTAGTGAGATGCAGTGTTTTTCACCTTTACAAGTCGGGAACTGCGATATCTAATGTGAAAGCGCTTGAAACCATCGTAATGTTGTAGAAAGCAATGTAAAGTAGCGAGTAAAACGTTTTCTAACGATAGAAGTGCGAAGGTCATGTTAGGTTGAGTTATGTTAGTTTAAGCTAGGTAGCGTCGTGAAACTACCAAAAACAACGTCATCTAACGAGATAGTGTTGTTTTATTGCGAGTACGAAACTGCGATAGGTGAAATGTTGTGAAAGCACACAAAACGGCATGAACAAGCCAAATACTGCGTGTTGTACCGTTACAAGTGCGAAACTGCTATGTTGTGACATTCTCGGTAAAGCGCATGCAAGTATCGTGAAACCTTAAAGAACGATGTCGTTTAGCGAGATACAGCGTTCTGTACTGTAATAAGTTGGTGAAAAACTGTGAGGTTATGCAAGTATCGTAATTGTGAACAAAACAGTGTAATAGAGCGTTTTTAGATACAAGTGCGAATGTTAGGTTAGGTTAACATATGAACCGTCGTAAAACCGCATTAAACAATGTCAATTACTGAGATGCAGTGTTTTTCACCATTAAAAGTGGGGAACTGCGATATTTAATGTGAAAGCGCTTGCAACCGCCGTTAGGTTAGGTTAGGTTAGGTTAGGTTAGGTTAGGTTTGGTTAGGTTAGGTTAGGTTAGGTTAGATTAGGTTAGGTTGGGTTGAGTTGGGTTAGGTTAGGTTAGGTTAGGTTGGGTTAGGTTAGGTTAGGTTAGGTTAGGTTAGGTTACGTTAGGTTAGGTTAGGTTACGTTAGGTTAGGTTAGGTTAGGTTAGGTAAGGATAATTTGGTTAGGTTAGGTAAGGTTAGGTTAGGTTAGGTTAGGTTGAGTTGGGTGTTGTTGGGTGGGGTTGGGTTGGGTTAGGTTGGGTTAGGTTAGGTTAGGTTACGTTAGGTTAGGTTAGGTTACGTTAGGTTATGTTAGGTTAGGTTGGGTTACGTTAGGTTAGGTTAGGTCAAGTAAGGTTAGGTTACGTTAGAATAGGTTAGGTTAGGTTAGGTTACGTTAGGTTAGGTTAAGTTAGGTTAGGTTAGGTTTGGTTAACTTAGGTTAGGTTAGCTTAGGTTAGGTTAGGTTGGGTTGGGTTGGGTTAGGTTGGGTTAGGTTAGGTTAGGTTAGGTTAGGTTGGGTTAGGTTAGTTTAGGTTAGGTTAGGTTAGGTTAGGTTAGGTTGGGTTGGGTTGGGTTAGGTTAGGTTAGGTTAGGTTAGGTAGGGTTAGGTTAGGTTAGGTTAGGTTACGTTAGGTTAAGGTATGAACCGTCGTAAAACCGCATTAAACAATGTCACTTAGTGAGATGCAGTGTTTTTCACCATTACAAGTCGGGAACTGCGATATCTAATGTGAAAGCGCATGAAACCGTCGTAATCTTGTAGAAAACATTTTAAAGTAGCGAATAAAACGTTTTCTAACGATAGAAGTGCGAAGGTTCTGTTAGTTTGAGCTAGGTAGCGTCGTGAAACCACCAAAAACGATGTCATCTAACGAGATAGTGTTGTTTTATTGCGAGTACGAAACTGCGATAGGTGAAATATTGGGAAAGCACACAAAATGGCATGAACTAGCCAGATACTGCGTCTTGTGCCGTTACAAGTGCGAAACTGCTTTATTGTAATATTTTCGTTAAAGCGCATGCAAGTATCGTGAAACCTTAAAGAACGATGTCATTTAGCGAGATACAGCGTTCTGTACTGTAATAAGTTGGTGAAAAACTGTGAGGTCAAGCAAATATCGTAATTGTGAACGAAACAGTGTAATTGAGCGTATTTAGATACAAGTGCGAATGTTAGGTTAGGTTGAGATATCAACCGTCGTAAAACCGCAATTAACAATGTCACTTAGTGAGATGTAGTGTTTTTCAACATTACAAGTCGGGAACTACGATATCTAATGTGAAAGCGCATGAAACCGTCGTAATCTTGTAGAAAACATTGTAAAGTTGCGAGTAAAACGTTTTCTAACGATAGAAGTGCGAAGGTTAGGTTAGGTTAGGTTAGTTTAAGCTAGGTAGCGTCGTGAAACTACCAAAAACGACGTCATCTAACGAGATAGTGTTGTTTTATTGCGAGTATTAAACTGCGATAGGTGAAATGTTGTGAATGCACACAAAACGGCATGAACAAGCCAAATACTGCGTGTTCTACCGTTACAAGTGCGAAACTGCTATATTGTGATATTCTCGTTAAAGCGCATGCAAGCATCGTGAAACCTTAAAGAACGATGTCATTTAGCGAGATACAGCGTTCTGTACTGCAATAAGTTGGTGAAAAACTGTGAGGTTATGCAAATATCCTAATTGTGAACGAAACAGTGTAATAGAGCGTTTTTTAATACAAGTGCGAATGTTAGGTTAGGTTAAGATATGAACCGTCGTAAAACCGCATTAATCAATGTCACTTAGTAAGATGCAGTGTTTTTCACCATTACAAGTCGGGAACTGCGATATCTAATGTGAAAGCGCTTGCAAACGTCGTTAGGTTAGGTTAGGTTAGGTTAGGTTAGGTTAGGTTAGGTTAGGTTAGGTTAGGTTAGGTTACGTTAGGTTAGGTTAGGTTAGGTTAGGTTAGGTTTGGTTAGGTTAGGTTAGGTTAGGTTAGGGTATGTTAGGTTAGGTTAGGTTAGGTTGGTTTAGGTAAGGTTAGGTTAGGTTAAGATATGAACCGCGCTAAAACCGCATTAAACAATGTCACTTAGTGAGATGCTGTGTTTTTCACCATTACAAGTTGGGAACTGCGATATCTAATGTGAAAGCGCATGAAACCGTCGTAATCTTGTAGAAAACATTGTAAAGTAGCGAATAAAACATTTTCTAACGATAGAAGTGCGAAGGTTCGGTTAGTTTGAGTTATGTTAGTTTAAGCTAGGTAGCGTCGTGAAACCACCAAAAACGACGTCATCTAACGAGATAGTGTTGTTTTAATGCGAGTACGAAACTGCGATAGGTAAAATGTTGTGAAAGCACACAAAACGGCATGAACAAGCCAAATACTGCGTGTTGTACCGTTACAAGTGCGAAACTGCTATGTTGTGACATTCTCGGTAAAGCGCATGCAAGTATCGTGAACCCTTAAAGAACGATGTCATTTAGCGAGATACAGCGTTCTGTACTGTAATAAGTTAGTGAGAAACTGTGAGGTCAAGCAAATATCGTAATTGTGAACGAAACAGTGTAATTGAGCGTCTTTAGATACAAGTGCGAATGTTAGGTTAGGTTGACATATCAACCGTCGTAAAACCGCATTAAACAATGTCACTTAGTGAGATGTAGTGTTTTTCAACATTACAAGTCGGGAACTACGATATCTAATGTGAAAGCGCATGAAACCGTCGTAATCTTGTAGAAAACATTGTAAAGTTGCGAGTAAAACGTTTTCTAACGATAGAAGTGCGAAGGTTAGGTTAGGTTAGGTTAGTTTAAGCTAGGTAGCGTCGTGAAACTACCAAAAACGACGTCATCTAACGAGATAGTGTTGTTTTATTGCGAGTATTAAACTGCGATAGGTGAAATGTTGTGAATGCACACAAAACGGCATGAACAAGCCAAATACTGCGTGTTCTACCGTTACAAGTGCGAAACTGCTATATTGTGATATTCTCGTTAAAGCGCATGCAAGCATCGTGAAACCTTAAAGAACAATGTCATTTAGCGAGATACAGCGTTCTGTACTGCAATAAGTTGGTGAAAAACTGTGAGGTTATGCAAATATCGTAATTGTGAACGAAACAGTGTAATAGAGCGTTTTTCAATACAAGTACGAATGTTAGGTTAGGTTAAGATATGAACCGTCGTAAAACCGCATTAAACAATGTCACTTAGTGAGATGCAGTGTTTTTCACCATTACAAGTTGGGAACTGCGATATCTAATGTGAAAGCGCTTGAAACCGTCGTAATGTTGTAGAAAGCAATGTAAAGTAGCGAGTAAAACGTTTTCTAACGATAGAAGTGCGAAGGTTATGTTAGGTTGAGTTATGTTAGTTTAAGCTAGGTAGCGTCGTGAAACCACCAAAAACGACGTCATCTAACGAGATAGTGTTGTTTTATTGCGAGTACGAAACTGCGATAGGTAAAATGTTGTGAAAGCACACAAAATGGCATGAACAAGCCGAATACTGCGTGTTGTATCGTTACAAGTGCGAAACTGCTATGTTGTGACATTCTCGGTAAAGCGCATGCAAGTATCGTGAAACCTTAAAGAACGATGTCATTTAGCGAGATACAGCGTTCTGTACTTTAATAAGTTGGTGAGAAACTGTGAGGTCAAGCAAATATCGTAATTGTGAACGAAACAGTGTAATTGAGCGTCTTTAGAAACAAGTGCGAATGTTAGGTTAGGTTGACATATCAACCGTCGTAAAACCGCATTAAACAATGTCACTTAGTGAGATGTAGTGTTTTTCAACATTACAAGTCGGGAACTACGATATCTAATGTGAACGCGCATGAAACCGTCGTAATCTTGTAGAAAACAATGTAAAGTAGCGAGTAAAACGTTTTCTAACGATAGAAGTGCGAAGGTTAGGTTAGGTTAGGTTAGTTTAAGCTAGGTAGCGTCGTGAAACTACCAAAAACGACGTCATCTAACGAGATAGTGTTGTTTTATTGCGAGTATTAAACTGCGATAGGTGAAATGTTGTGAATGCACACAAAACGGCATGAACAAGCCAAATACTGCGTGTTCTACCGTTACAAGTGCGAAACTGCTATATTGTGATATTCTCGTTAAAGCGCATGCAAGCATCGTGAAACCTTAAAGAACAATGTCATTTAACGAGATACAGCGTTCTGTACTGCAATAAGTTGGTGAAAAACTGTGAGGTTATGCAAATATCGTAATTGTGAACGAAACAGTGTAATAGAGCGTTTTTCAATACAAGTACGAATGTTAGGTTAGGTTAAGATATGAACCGTCGTAAAACCGCATTAAACAATGTCACTTAGTGAGATGCAGTGTTTTTCACCATTACAAGTTGGGAACTGCGATATCTAATGTGAAAGCGCTTGAAACCGTCGTAATGTTGTAGAAAGCAATGTAAAGTAGCGAGTAAAACGTTTTCTAACGATAGAAGTGCGAAGGTTATGTTAGGTTGAGTTATGTTAGTTTAAGCTAGGTAGCGTCGTGAAACCACCAAAAACGACGTCATCTAACGAGATAGTGTTGTTTTATTGCGAGTACGAAACTGCGATAGGTAAAATGTTGTGAAAGCACACAAAATGGCATGAACAAGCCGAATACTGCGTGTTGTACCGTTACAAGTGCGAAACTGCTATGTTGTGACATTCTCGGTAAAGCGCATGCAAGTATCGTGAAACCTTAAAGAACGATGTCATTTAGCGAGATACAGCGTTCTGTACTTTAATAAGTTGGTGAGAAACTGTGAGGTCAAGCAAATATCGTAATTGTGAACGAAACAGTGTAATTGAGCGTCTTTAGAAACAAGTGCGAATGTTAGGTTAGGTTGACATATCAACCGTCGTAAAACCGCATTAAACAATGTCACTTAGTGAGATGTAGTGTTTTTCAACATTACAAGTCGGGAACTACGATATCTAATGTGAACGCGCATGAAACCGTCGTAATCTTGTAGAAAACAATGTAAAGTTGCGAGTAAAACGTTTTCTAACGATAGAAGTGCGAAGGTTAGGTTAGGTTAGGTTAGTTTAAGCTAGGTAGCGTCGTGAAACTACCAAAAACGACGTCATCTAACGAGATAGTGTTGTTTTATTGCGAGTATTAAACTGCGATAGGTGAAATGTTGTGAATGCACACAAAACGGCATGAACAAGCCAAATACTGCGTGTTCTACCGTTACAAGTGCGAAACTGCTATATTGTGATATTCTCGGTAAAGCGCATGCAAGCATCGTGAAACCTTAAAGAACAATGTCATTTAGCGAGATACAGCGTTCTGTACTGCAATAAGTTGGTGAAAAACTGTGAGGTTATGCAAATATCGTAATTGTGAACGAAACAGTGTAATAGAGCGTTTTTCAATACAAGTACGAATGTTAGGTTAGGTTAAGATATGAACCGTCGTAAAACCGCATTAAACAATGTCACTTAGTGAGATGCAGTGTTTTTCACCATTACAAGTTGGGAACTGCGATATCTAATGTGAAAGCGCTTGAAACCGTCGTAATGTTGTAGAAAGCAATGTAAAGTAGCGAGTAAAACGTTTTCTAACGATAGAAGTGCGAAGGTTATGTTAGGTTGAGTTATGTTAGTTTAAGCTAGGTAGCGTCGTGAAACCACCAAAAACGACGTCATCTAACGAGATAGTGTTGTTTTATTGCGAGTACGAAACTGCGATAGGTAAAATGTTGTGAAAGCACACAAAATGGCATGAACAAGCCAAATACTGCGTCTTGTACCGTTACAAGTGCGAAACTGCTATGTTGTGACATTCTCGGTAAAGCGCATGCAAGTATCGTGAAACCTTAAAGAACGATGTCATTTAGCGAGATACAGCGTTCTGTACTGTAATAAGTTGGTGAGAAACTGTGAGGTCAAGCAAATATCGTAATTGTGAACGAAACAGTGTAATTGAGCGTCTTTAGATACAAGTGCGAATGTTAGGTTAGGTTGACATATCAACCGTCGTAAAACCGCATTAAACAATGTCACTTAGTGAGATGTAGTGTTTTTCAACATTACAAGTCGGGAACTACGATATCTAATGTGAAAGCGCATGAACCCGTCGTAATCTTGTAGAAAACATTGTAAAGTTGCGAGTAAAACGTTTTCTAACGATAGAAGTGCGAAGGTTAGGTTGGGTTAGGTTAGTTTAAGCTAGGTAGCGTCGTGAAACTACCAAAAACGACGTCATCTAACGAGATAGTGTTGTTTTATTGCGAGTATTAAACTGCGATAGGTGAAATGTTGTGACAGCACACAAAACGGCATGAACAAGCCAAATACTGCGTGTTCTACCGTTACAAGTGCGAAACTGCTATATTGTGATATTCTCGTTAAAGCGCATGCAAGCATCGTGAAACCTTAAAGAACAATGTCATTTAGCGAGATACAGCGTTCTGTACTGCAATAAGTTGGTGAAAAACTGTGAGGTTATGCATATCGTAATTGTGAACGAAACAGTGTAATAGAGCGTTTTTCAATACAAGTACGAATGTTAGGTTAGGTTAAGATATGAACCGTCGTAAAACCGCATTAAACAATGTCACTTAGTGAGATGCAGTGTTTTTCACCATTACAAGTTGGGAACTGCGATATCTAATGTGAAAGCGCTTGCAAACGTCGTTAGGTTAGGTTAGGTTAAGTTAGGTTAGGTTACGTTAGGTTAGGTTTGGTTAGGTGAGGTTAGGTTAGGTTAGGTTAGGTTATGTTAGGTTAGGTTGGGTTAGGTTAGGTTAGGTTACGTTAGGTTAAGGTATGAACCGTCGTAAAACCGCAATAAACAATGTCACTTAGTGAGATGCAGTGTTTTTCACCTTTACAAGTCGGGAACTGCGATATCTAATGTGAAAGAGCTTGAAACCGTCGTAATGTTGTAGAAAGCAATGTAAAGTAGCGAGTAGAACGTTTTCTAACGATAGAAGTGCGAAGGTTATGTTAGGTTGAGTTATGTTAGTTTAAGCTAGGTAGCGTCGTGAAACCACCAAAAACGACGTCATCTAATGAGATAGTGTTGTTTTATTGCGAGTACGAAACTGCGATAGGTAAAATGTTGTGAAAGCACACAAAACGGCATGAACAAGCCAAATACTGCGTGTTGTACCGTTACAAGTGCGAAAGTGCTATGTTGTGACATTCTCGCTAAAGCGCATGCAAGTATCGTGAAACCTTAAAGAACGATGTCATTTAGCGAGATACAGCGTTCTGTACTGTAATAAGTTGGTGAGAAACTGTGAGGTCAAGCAAATATCGTAATTGTGAACGAAACAGTGTAATTGAGCGTCTTTAGATACAAGTGCGAATGTTAGGTTAGGTTGACATATGAACCGTCGTAAAACCGCATTAAACAATGTCACTTAGTGAGATATAGTGTTTTTCAACATTACAAGTCGGGAACTACGATATCTAATGTGAAAGCGCATGAAACCGTCGTAATCTTGTAGAAAACATTGTAGAGTGGCGAGTAAAACGTTTTCTAACGATAGAAGTGCGAAGGTTAGGTTAGGTTAGGTTAGTTTAAGCTAGGTAGCGTCGTGAAACTACCAAAAACGACGTCATCTAACGAGATAGTGTTGTTTTATAGCGAGTATTAAACTGCGATAGGTGAAATGTTGTGAAAGCACACAAAACGGCATGAACAAGCCAAATACTGCGTGTTCTACCGTTACAAGTGCGAAACTGCTATATTGTGATATTCTCGTTAAAGCGCATGCAAGCATCGTGAAACCTTAAAGAACAATGTCATTTAGCGAGATACAGCGTTCTGTACTGCAATAAGTTGGTGAAAAACTGTGAGGTTATGCAAATATCGTAATTGTGAACAAAACAGTGTAATAGAGCGTTTTTAGATACAAGTGCGAATGTTAGGTTAGGTTAAGATATGAACCGTCGTAAAACCGCATTAAACAATGTCAATTACTGAGATGCAGTGTTTTTCACCATTAAAAGTGGGGAACTGCGATATTTAATGTGAAAGCGCTTGCAACCGTCGTTAGGTTAGGTTAGGTTAGGTTAGGTTAGGTTAGGTTAGGTTAGGTTAGATTAGGTTAGGTTGGGTTGAGTTGGGTTAGGTTAGGTTAGGTTAGGTTAGGTTAGGTTGGGTTAGGTCAGGTTAGGTTAGGTTAGGTTACGTTAGGTTAGGTTAGGTTACGTTAGGTTAGGTTAGGTTACGTTAGGTTAGGTTAGGTTAGGTAAGGATAATTTGGTTAGGTTAGGTAAGGTTAGGTTAGGTTAGGTTAGGTTAGGTTGGGTTGGGTGTTGTTGGGTTGGGTTGGGTTGGGTTAGGTTGGGTTAGGTTAGGTTAGGTTAGGTTACGTTAGGTTATGTTAGGTTAGGTTAGGTTACGTTAGGTTAGGTTAGGTCAGGTAAGGTTAGGTTACGTTAGAATAGGTTAGGTTAGGTTACGTTAGGTTAGGTTAAGTTAGGTTAGGTTAGGTTAGGTTAGGTTAGGTTGGGTTGGGTTGGGTTAGGTTGGGTTAGGTTAGGTTAGGTTAGGTTGGGTTAGGTTAGTTTAGGTTAGGTTAGGTTAGGTTGGGTTGGGTTAGGTTAGGTTAGGTAAGGTTAGGTTAGGTTAGGTTAGGTTAGGTTAAGGTATGAACCGTTGTAAAACCGCATTAAACAATGTCACTTAGTGAGATGCAGTGTTTTTCACCTTTACAAGTCGGGAACTGCGATATCTAATGTGAAAGCGCTTGAAACCGTCGTAATGTTGTAGAAAGCAATGTAAAGTAGCGAGTAAAACGTTTTCTAACGATAGAAGTGCGAAGGTTATGTTAGGTTGAGTTATGTTAGTTTAAGCTAGGTAGCGTCGTGAAACCACCAAAAACGACGTCATCTAACGAGATAGTGTTGTTTTATTGCGAGTACGAAACTGCGATAGGTAAAATGTTGTGAAAGCACACAAAACGGCATGAACAAGCCAAATACTGCGTGTTGTACCGTTACAAGTGCGAAAGTGCTATGTTGTGACATTCTCGCTAAAGCGCATGCAAGTATCGTGAAACCTTAAAGAACGATGTCATTTAGCGAGATACAGCGTTCTGTACTGTAATAAGTTGGTGAGAAACTGTGAGGTCAAGCAAATATCGTAATTGTGAACGAAACAGTGTAATTGAGCGTCTTTAGATACAAGTGCGAATGTTAGGTTAGGTTGACATATGAACCGTCGTAAAACCGCATTAAACAATGTCAATTACTGAGATGCAGTGTTTTTCACCATTAAAAGTGGGGAACTGCGATATTTAATGTGAAAGCGCTTGCAACCGCCGTTAGGTTAGGTTAGGTTAGGTTAGGTTTGGTTAGGTTAGGTTAGGTTAGGTTAGATTAGGTTAGGTTGGGTTGAGTTGGGTTAGGTTAGGTTAGGTTAGGTTGGGTTAGGTTAGGTTAGGTTAGGTTAGGTTAGGTTACGTTAGGTTAGGTTAGGTTACGTTAGGTTAGGTTAGGTTAGGTTACGTTAGGTTAGGTTAGGTTAGGTAAGGATAATTTGGTTAGGTTAGGTAAGGTTAGGTTAGGTTAGGTTAGGTTGAGTTGGGTGTTGTTGGGTTGGGTTGGGTTAGGTTGGGTTAGGTTAGGTTAGGTTACGTTAGGTTAGGTTAGGTTACGTTAGGTTATGTTAGGTTAGGTTAGGTTAAGTTAGGTTAGGTTAGGTCAGGTAAGGTTAGGTTACGTTAGAATAGGTTAGGTTAGGTTAGGTTACGTTAGGTTAGGTTAAGTTAGGTTAGGTTAGGTTTGGTTAACTTAGGTTAGGTTAGCTTAGGTTAGGTTAGGTTGGGTTGGGTTGGGTTAGGTTGGGTTAGGTTAGGTTAGGTTAGGTTAGGTTAGGTTGGGTTAGGTTAGTTTAGGTTAGGTTAGGTTAGGTTAGGTTGGGTTGGGTTAGGTTAGGTTAGATTAGGTTAGGTTAGGTAGGGTTAGGTTAGGTTAGGTTAGGTTACGTTAGGTTAAGGTATGAACCGTCGTAAAACCGCATTAAACAATGTCACTTAGTGAGATGCAGTGTTTTTCACCTTTACAAGTTGGGAACTGTGATATCTAATGTGAAAGCGCTTGAAACCGTCATAATGTTGTAGAAAGCAATGTAAAGTAGCGAGTAAAACGTTTTCTAACGATAGAAGTGCGAAGGTTATGTTAGGTTGAGTTATGTTAGTTTAAGCTAGGTAGCGTCGTGCAACTACCAAAAACAACGTCATCTAACGAGATAGTGTTGTTTTATTGCGAGTACGAAACTGCGATAGGTGAAATGTGAAAGCACACAAAACGGCATGAACAAGCCAAATACTGCGTGTTGTACCGTTACAAGTGCGAAACTGCTATGTTGTGATATTCTCGTTAAAGCGCATGCAAGCATCGTGAAACCTTAAAGAACGATGTCATTTAGCGAGATACAGCGTTCTGTACTGCAATAAGTTGGTGAAAAACTGTGAGGTTATGCAAATATCCTAATTGTGAACGAAACAGTGTAATAGAGCGTTTTTTATTACAAGTGCGAATGTTAGGTTAGGTTAAGATATGAACCGTCGTAAAACCGCATTAAACAATGTCACTTAGTGAGATGCAGTGTTTTTCACCATTACAAGTCGGGAACTGCGATATCTAATGTGAAAGCGCTTGCAAACGTCGTTAGGTTAGGTTAGGTTTGGTTAGGTTAGGTTAGGTTAGGTTACGTTAGGTTAGGTTAGGTTAGGTTAGGTTAGGTTAGGGTATGTTAGGTAAGGTTTGGTTAGGATAGGTTAGGTTAGGTTGGGTTAGGTAAGGTTAGGTTAGGTTAAGATATGAACCGCGCTAAAACCGCAATAAACAATGTCACTTAGTGAGATGCTGTGTTTTTCACCATTACAAGTCGGGAACTGCGATATCTAATGTGAAAGCGCATGAAACCGTCGTAATCTTGTAGAAAACATTGTAAAGTAGCGAATAAAACGTTTTCTAACGATAGAAGTGCGAAGGTTCTGTTAGTTTGAGCTAGGTAGCGTCGTGAAACCACCAAAAACGATGTCATCTAACGAGATAGTGTTGTTTTATTGCGAGTACGAAACTGCGATAGGTGAAATATTGGGAAAGCACACAAAATGGCATGAACTAGCCAGATACTGCGTCTTGTGCCGTTACAAGTGCGAAACTGCTTTATTGTAATATTTTCGATAAAGCGCATGCAAGTATCGTGAAACCTTAAAGAACGATGTCATTTAGCGAGATACAGCGTTCTGTACTGTAATAAGTTGGTGAAAAACTGTGAGGTCAAGCAAATATCGTAATTGTGAACGAAACAGTGTAATTGAGCGTATTTAGATACAAGTGCGAATGTTAGGTTAGGTTGAGATAACCGTCGTAAAACCGCATTAAACAATGTCACTTAGTGAGATGTAGTGTTTTTCAACAGTACAAGTCGGGAACTACGATATCTAATGTGAAAGCGCATGAAACCGTCGTAATCTTGTAGAAAACATTGTAAAGTTGCGAGTAAAACGTTTTCTAACGATAGAAGTGCGAAGGTTAGGTTAGGTTAGGTTAGTTTAAGCTAGGTAGCGTCGTGAAACTACCAAAAACGACGTCATCTAACGAGATAGTGTTGTTTTATTGCGAGTATTAAACTGCGATAGGTGAAATGTTGTGAATGCACACAAAACGGCATGAACAAGCCAAATACTGCGTGTTCTACCGTTACAAGTGCGAAACTTCTATATTGTGATATTCTCGTTAAAGCGCATGCAAGCATCGTGAAACCTTAAAGAACAATGTCATTTAGCGAGATACAGCGTTCTGTACTGCAATAAGTTGGTGAAAAACTGTGAGGTTATGCAAATATCGTAATTGTGAACGAAACAGTGTAATTGAGCTTATTTAGATACAAGTGCGAATGTTACGTTATGTTGAGATATCAACCGTCGTAAAACCGCATTAAACAATGTCACTTAGTGAGATGTAGTGTTTTTCAACATTACAAGTCGGGAACTACGATATCTAATGTGAAAGCGCATGAAACCGTCGTAATCTTGTAGAAAACATTGTAAAGTTGCGAGTAAAACGTTTTCTAACGATAGAAGTGCGAAGGTTAGCTTGAGTTATGTTAGTTTAAGCTATATAGCGTCGTGAGACCACCAAAAAGGACGTCATCTAACGAGATAGTGTTGTTTTATTGCATGTACGAAACTGCAATAGGTGAAATGTTGTGAATGTACACAAAACGACTTGAACAAGCCAGATACTGCGTGTTGTACCGTTACAAGTGCGAAACTGCTATGTTGTGATATTCTCGTTAAAGCGCATGAAAGCATCGTGAAACCTTAAAGAACGATGTCATTTAGCGAGATACAGTGTTCTGTACTGCAATAAGTTGGTGAAAAACTGAGGTTATGCAAATATCCTAATTGTGAACGAAACAGTGTAATAGAGCGTTTTTTAATACAAGTGCGAATGTTAGGTTAGGTTAAGATATGAACCGTCGTAAAACCGCATTAATCAATGTCACTTAGTAAGATGCAGTGTTTTTCACCATTACAAGTCGGGAACTGCGATATCTAATGTGAAAGCGCTTGCAAACGTCGTTAGGTTAGGTTAGGTTAGGTTAGGTTAGGTTACGTTAGGTTAGGTTAGGTTAGGTTAGGTTAGGTTAGGTTACGTTAGGTTAGGTTAGGTTAGGTTAGGTTTGGTTAGGTTAGGTTAGGTTAGGTTAGGGTATGTTAGGTTAGGTTAGGTTAGGTTGGTTTAGGTAAGGTTAGGTTAGGTTAAGATATGAACCGCGCTAAAACCGCATTAAACAATGTCACTTAGTGAGATGCTGTGTTTTTCACCATTACAAGTCGGGAACTGCGATATCTAATGTGAAAGCGCATGAAACCGTCGTAATCTTGTAGAAAACATTGTAAAGTAGCGAATAAAACATTTTCTAACGATAGAAGTGCAAAGGTTCGGTTAGTTTGAGTTATGTTAGTTTAAGCTAGGTAGCGTCGTGAAACCACCAAAAACGACGTCATCTAACGAGATAGTGTTGTTTTAATGCGAGTACGAAACTGCGATAGGTAAAATGTTGTGAAAGCACACAAAACGGCATGAACAAGCCAAATACTGCGTGTTGTACCGTTACAAGTGCGAAACTGCTATGTTGTGACATTCTCGGTAAAGCGCATGCAAGTATCGTGAAACCTTAAAGAACGATGTCATTTAGCGAGATACAGCGTTCTGTACTGTAATAAGTTGGTGAGAAACTGTGAGGTCAAGCAAATATCGTAATTGTGAACGAAACAGTGTAATTGAGCGTCTTTAGATACAAGTGCGAATGTTAGGTTAGGTTGACATATCAACCGTCGTAAAACCGCATTAAACAATGTCACTTAGTGAGATGTAGTGTTTTTCAACATTACAAGTCGGGAACTACGATATCTAATGTGAAAGCGCATGAAACCGTCGTAATCTTGTAGAAAACATTGTAAAGTTGCGAGTAAAACGTTTTCTAACGATAGAAGTGCGAAGGTTAGGTTAGGTTAGGTTAGTTTAAGCTAGGTAGCGTCGTGAAACTACCAAAAACGACGTCATCTAACGAGATAGTGTTGTTTTATTGCGAGTATTAAACTGCGATAGGTGAATTGTTGTGAATGCACACAAAACGGCATGAACAAGCCAAATACTGCGTGTTCTACCGTTACAGGTGCGAAACTGCTATATTGTGATATTCTCGTTAAAGCGCATGCAAGCATCGTGAAACCTTAAAGAACAATGTCATTTAGCGAGATACAGCGTTCTGTACTGCAATAAGTTAGTGAAAAACTGAGGTTATGCAAATATCGTAATTGTGAACGAAACAGTGTAATAGAGCGTTTTTCAATACAAGTACGAATGTTAGGTTAGGTTAAGATATGAACCGTCGTAAAACCGCATTAAACAATGTCACTTAGTGAGATGCAGTGTTTTTCACCATTACAAGTTGGGAACTGCGATATCTAATGTGAAAGCGCTTGAAACCGTCGTAATGTTGTAGAAAGCAATGTAAAGTAGCGAGTAAAACGTTTTCTAACGATAGAAGTGCGAAGGTTATGTTAGGTTGAGTTATGTTAGTTTAAGCTAGGTAGCGTCGTGAAACCACCAAAAACGACGTCATCTAACGAGATAGTGTTGTTTTATTGCGAGTACGAAACTACGATAGGTAAAATGTTGTGAAAGCACACAAAATGGCATGAACAAGCCGAATACTGCGTGTTGTACCGTTACAAGTGCGAAACTGCTATGTTGTGACATTCTCGGTAAAGCGCATGCAAGTATCGTGAAACCTTAAAGAACGATGTCATTTAGCGAGATACAGCGTTCTGTACTGTAATAAGTTGGTGAGAAACTGTGAGGTCAAGCAAATATCGTAATTGTGAACGAAACAGTGTAATTGAGCGTCTTTAGAAACAAGTGCGAATGTTAGGTTAGGTTGACATATCAACCGTCGTAAAACCGCATTAAACAATGTCACTTAGTGAGATGTAGTGTTTTTCAACATTACAAGTCAGGAACTACGATATCTAATGTGAAAGCGCATGAAACCGTCGTAATCTTGTAGAAAACATTGTAAAGTTGCGAGTAAAACGTTTTCTAACGATAGAAGTGCGAAGGTTAGGTTAGGTTAGGTTAGTTTAAGCTAGGTAGCGTCGTGAAACTACCAAAAACGACGTCATCTAACGAGATAGTGTTGTTTTATTGCGAGTATTAAACTGCGATAGGTGAAATGTTGTGAATGCACACAAAACGGCATGAACAAGCCAAATACTGCGTGTTCTACCGTTACAAGTGCGAAACTGCTATATTGTGATATTCTCGTTAAAGCGCATGCAAGCATCGTGAAACCTTAAAGAACAATGTCATTTAGCGAGATACAGCGTTCTGTACTGCAATAAGTTGGTGAAAAACTGTGAGGTTATGCAAATATCGTAATTGTGAACGAAACAGTGTAATAGAGCGTTTTTCAATACAAGTACGAATGTTAGGTTAGGTTAAGATATGAACCGTCGTAAAACCGCATTAAACAATGTCACTTAGTGAGATGCAGTGTTTTTCACCATTACAAGTTGGGAACTGCGATATCTAATGTGAAAGCGCTTGCAAACGTCGTTAGGTTAGGTTAGGTTAAGTTAGGTTAGGTTACGTTAGGTTAGGTTGGGTTAGGTTAGGTTAGGTTACGTTAGGTTAAGGTATGAACCGTCGTAAAACCGCAATAAACAATGTCACTTAGTGAGATGCAGTGTTTTTCACCTTTACAAGTCGGGAACTGCGATATCTAATGTGAAAGCGCTTGAAACCGTCGTAATGTTGTAGAAAGCAATGTAAAGTAGCGAGTAAAACGTTTTCTAACGATAGAAGTGCGAAGGTTATGTTAGGTTGAGTTATGTTAGTTTAAGCTAGGTAGCGTCGTGAAACCACCAAAAACGACGTCATCTAACGAGATAGTGTTGTTTTATTGCGAGTACGAAACTGCGATAGGTAAAATGTTGTGAAAGCACACAAAATAGCATGAACAAGCCGAATACTGCGTGTTGTACCGTTACAAGTGCGAAACTGCTATGTTGTGACATTCTCGGTAAAGCGCATGCAAGTATCGTGAAACCTTAAAGAACGATGTCATTTAGCGAGATACAGCGTTCTGTACTGTAATAAGTTGGTGAGAAACTGTGAGGTCAAGCAAATATCGTAATTGTGAACGAAACAGTGTAATTGAGCGTCTTTAGAAACAAGTGCGAATGTTAGGTTAGGTTGACATATCAACCGTCGTAAAACCGCATTAAACAATGTCACTTAGTGAGATGTAGTGTTTTTCAACATTACAAGTCGGGAACTACGATATCTAATGTGAAAGCGCATGAAACCGTCGTAATCTTGTAGAAAACATTGTAAAGTTGCGAGTAAAACGTTTTCTAACGATAGAAGTGCGAAGGTTAGGTTAGGTTAGGTTAGTTTAAGCTAGGTAGCGTCGTGAAACTACCAAAAACGACGTCATCTAACGAGATAGTGTTGTTTTATTGCGAGTATTAAACTGCCATAGGTGAAATGTTGTGAATGCACACAAAACGGCATGAACAAGCCAAATACTGCGTGTTCTACCGTTACAAGTGCGAAACTGCTATATTGTGATATTCTCGTTAAAGCGCATGCAAGCACCGTGAAACCTTAAAGAACAATGTCATTTAGCGAGATACAGCGTTCTGTACTGCAATAAGTTTGTGAAAAACTGTGAGGTTATGCAAATATCGTAATTGTGAACGAAACAGTGTAATAGAGCGTTTTTCAATACAAGTACGAATGTTAGGTTAGGTTAAGATATGAACCGTCGTAAAACCGCATTAAACAATGTCACTTAGTGAGATGCAGTGTTTTTCACCATTACAAGTTGGGAACTGCGATATCTAATGTGAAAGCGCTTGAAACCGTCGTAATGTTGTAGAAAGCAATGTAAAGTAGCGAGTAAAACGTTTTCTAACGATAGAAGTGCGAAGGTTATGTTAGGTTGAGTTATGTTAGTTTAAGCTAGGTAGCGTCGTGAAACCACCAAAAACGACGTCATCTAACGAGATAGTGTTGTTTTATTGCGAGTACGAAACTGCGATAGGTAAAATGTTGTGAAAGCACACAAAATGGCATGAACAAGCCGAATACTGCGTGTTGTACCGTTACAAGTGCGAAACTGCTATGTTGTGACATTCTCGGTAAAGCGCATGCAAGTATCGTGAAACCTTAAAGAACGATGTCATTTAGCGAGATACAGCGTTCTGTACTGTAATAAGTTGGTGAGAAACTGTGAGGTCAAGCAAATATCGTAATTGTGAACGAAACAGTGTAATTGAGCGTCTTTAGAAACAAGTGCGAATGTTAGGTTAGGTTGACATATCAACCGTCGTAAAACCGCATTAAACAATGTCACTTAGTGAGATGTAGTGTTTTTCAACATTACAAGTCGGGAACTACGATATCTAATGTGAAAGCGCATGAAACCGTCGTAATCTTGTAGAAAACATTGTAAAGTTGCGAGTAAAACGTTTTCTAACGATAGAAGTGCGAAGGTTAGGTTAGGTTAGGTTAGTTTAAGCTAGGTAGCGTCGTGAAACTACCAAAAATGACGTCATCTAACGAGATAGTGTTGTTTTATTGCGAGTATTAAACTGCGATAGGTGAAATGTTGTGAATGCACACAAAACGGCATGAACAAGCCAAATACTGCGTGTTCTACCGTTACAAGTGCGAAACTGCTATATTGTGATATTCTCGTTAAAGCGCATGCAAGCATCGTGAAACCTTAAAGAACAATGTCATTTAGCGAGATACAGCGTTCTGTACTGCAATAAGTTGGTGAAAAACTGTGAGGTTATGCAAATATCGTAATTGTGAACGAAACAGTGTAATAGAGCGTTTTTCAATACAAGTACGAATGTTAGGTTAGGTTAAGATATGAACCGTCGTAAAACCGCATTAAACAATGTCACTTAGTGAGATGCAGTGTTTTTCACCATTACAAGTTGGGAACTGCGATATCTAATGTGAAAGCGCTTGCAAACGTCGTTAGGTTAGGTTAGGTTAAGTTAGGTTAGGTTACGTTAGGTTAGGTTTGGTTAGGTTAGGTTAGGTTAGGTTATGTTAGGTTAGGTTGGGTTAGGTTAGGTTAGGTTACGTTAGGTTAAGGTATGAACCGTCGTAAAACCGCAATAAACAATGTCACTTAGTGAGATGCAGTGTTTTTCACCTTTACAAGTCGGGAACTGCGATATCTAATGTGAAAGCGCTTGAAACCGTCGTAATGTTGTAGAAAGCAATGTAAAGTAGCGAGTAAAACGTTTTCTAACGATAGAAGTGCGAAGGTTATGTTAGGTTGAGTTATGTTAGTTTAAGCTAGGTAGCGTCGTGAAACCACCAAAAACGACGTCATCTAACGAGATAGTGTTGTTTTATTGCGAGTACGAATATGCTATAGGTAAAATGTTGTGAAAGCACACAAAATGGCATGAACAAGCCGAATACTGCGTGTTGTACCGTTACAAGTGCGAAACTGCTATGTTGTGACATTCTCGGTAAAGCGCATGCAAGTATCGTGAAACCTTAAAGAACGATGTCATTTAGCGAGATACAGCGTTCTGTACTGTAATAAGTTGGTGAGAAACTGTGAGGTCAAGCAAATATCGTAATTGTGAACGAAACAGTGTAATTGAGCGTCTTTAGAAACAAGTGCGAATGTTGGGTTAGGTTGACATATCAACCGTCGTAAAACCGCATTAAACAATGTCACTTAGTGAGATGTAGTGTTTTTCAACATTACAAGTCGGGAACTACGATATCTAATGTGAAAGCGCATGAAACCGTCGTAATCTTGTAGAAAACATTGTAAAGTTGCGAGTAAAACGTTTTCTAACGATAGAAGTGCGAAGGTTAGGTTAGGTTAGGTTAGTTTAAGCTAGGTAGCGTCGTGAAACTACCAAAAACGACGTCATCTAACGAGATAGTGTTGTTTTATAGCGAGTATTAAACTGCGATAGGTGAAATGTTGTGAAAGCACACAAAACGGCATGAACAAGCCAAATACTGCGTGTTCTACCGTTACAAGTGCGAAACTGCTATATTGTGATATTCTCGTTAAAGCGCATGCAAGCATCGTGAAACCTTAAAGAACAATGTCATTTAGCGAGATACAGCGTTCTGTACTGCAATAAGTTGGTGAAAAACTGTGAGGTTATGCAAATATCGTAATTGTGAACGAAACAGTGTAATAGAGCGTTTTTCAATACAAGTACGAATGTTAGGTTAGGTTAAGATATGAACCGTCGTAAAACCGCATTAAACAATGTCACTTAGTGAGATGCAGTGTTTTTCACCATTACAAGTTGGGAACTGCGATATCTAATGTGAAAGCGCTTGCAAACGTTGTTAAGTTAGGTTAGGTTAGGTTAGGTTAGGTTACGTTAGGTTAGGTTTGGTTAGGTTAGGTTAGGTTAGGTTATGTTAGGTTAGGTTGGGTTAGGTTAGGTTAGGTTACGTTAGGTTAAGGTATGAACCGTCGTAAAACCGCAATAAACAATGTCACTTAGTGAGATGCAGTGTTTTTCACCTTTACAAGTCGGGAACTGCGATATCTAATGTGAAAGCGCTTGAAACCGTCATAATGTTGTAGAAAGCAATGTAAAGTAGCGAGTAAAACGTTTTCTAACGATAGAAGTGCGAAGGTTATGTTAGGTTGAGTTATGTTAGTTTAAGCTAGGTAGCGTCGTGAAACCACCAAAAACGACGTCATCTAACGAGATAGTGTTGTTTTATTGCGAGTACGAAACTGCGATAGGTAAAATGTTGTGAAAGCACACAAAACGGCATGAACAAGCCAAATACTGCGTGTTGTACCGTTACAAGTGCGAAAGTGCTATGTTGTGACATTCTCGCTAAAGCGCATGCAAGTATCGTGAAACCTTAAAGAACGATGTCATTTAGCGAGATACAGCGTTCTGTACTGTAATAAGTTGGTGACAAACTGTGAGGTCAAGCAAATATCGTAATTGTGAACGAAACAGTGTAATTGAGCGTCTTTAGATACAAGTGCGAATGTTAGGTTAGGTTGACATATGAACCGTCGTAAAACCGCATTAAACAATGTCACTTAGTGAGATATAGTGTTTTTCAACATTACAAGTCGGGAACTACGATATCTAATGTGAAAGCGCATGAAACCGTCGTAATCTTGTAGAAAACATTGTAGAGTGGCGAGTAAAACGTTTTCTAACGATAGAAGTGCGAAGGTTAGGTTAGGTTAGGTAAGTTTAAGCTAGGTAGCGTCGTGAAACTACCAAAAACGACGTCATCTAACGAGATAGTGTTGTTTTATTGCGAGTACGAAACTGCGATAGGTAAAATGTTGTGAAAGCACACAAAACGGCATGAACAAGCCAAATACTGCGTGTTCTACCGTTACAAGTGCGAAACTGCTATATTGTGATATTCTCGTTAAAGCGCATGCAAGCATCGTGAAACCTTAAAGAACAATGTCATATAGCGAGATACAGCGTTCTGTACTGCAATAAGTTGGTGAAAAACTGTGAGGTTATGCAAATATCGTAATTGTGAACAAAACAGTGTAATAGAGCGTTTTTAGATACAAGTGCGAATGTTAGGTTAGGTTAAGATATGAACCGTCGTAAAACCGCATTAAACAATGTCAATTACTGAGATGCAGTGTTTTTCACCATTAAAAGTGGGGAACTGCGATATTTAATGTGAAAGCGCTTGCAACCGTCGTTAGGTTAGGTTAGGTTAGGTTAGGTTAGGTTAGGTTAGGTTAGGTTAGGTTAGATTAGGTTAGGTTGGGTTGAGTTGGGTTAGGATAGGTTAGGTTAGGTTAGGTTAGGTTGGGTTAGGTCAGGTTAGGTTAGGTTAGGTTACGTTAGGTTAGGTTAGATTACGTTAGGTTAGGTTAGGTTACGTTAGGTTAGGTTAGGTTAGGTAAGGATAATTTGGTTAGGTTAGGTAAGGTTAGGTTAGGTTAGGTTAGGTTGGGTTGGGTGTTGTTGGGTTGGGTTGGGTTGGGTTAGGTTGGGTTAGGTTAGGTTAAGTTAGGTTAGGTTACGTTAGGTTATGTTAGGTTAGGTTAGGTTACGTTAGCTTAGGTTAGGTCAGGTAAGGTTAGGTTACGTTAGAATAGGTTAGGTTAGGTTACGTTAGGTTAGGTTAAGTTAGGTTAGGTTAGGTTAGGTTAGGTTAGGTTGGGTTGGGTTGGGTTAGGTTGGGTTAGGTTAGGTTAGGTTAGGTTGGGTTAGGTTAGTTTAGGTTAGGTTAGGTTAGGTTGGGTTGGGTTGGGTTAGGTTAGGTTAGGTAAGGTTAGGTTAGGTTAGGTTAGGTTAAGTTAAGGTATGAACCGTTGTAAAAGCGCATTAAACAATGTCACTTAGTGAGATGCAGTGTTTTTCACCTTTACAAGTTGGGAACTGTGATATCTAATGTGAAAGCGCTTGAAACCGTCGTAATGTTGTAGAAAGCAATGTAAAGTAGCGAGTAAAACGTTTTCTAACGATAGAAGTGCGAAGGTCATGTTAGGTTGAGTTATGTTAGTTTAAGCTAGGTAGCGTCGTGAAACTACCAAAAACAACGTCATCTCACGAGATAGTGTTGTTTTATTGCGAGTACGAAACTGTGATAGATAAAATGTTGTGAAAGCACACAAAATGGCATGAACAAGCCAAATACTGCGTGTTCTACCGTTACAAGTGCGAAACTGCTATGTTGTGACATTCTCGGTAAAGCGCATGCAAGTATCGTGAAACCTTAAAGAACGATGTCATTTAGCGAGATACAGCGTTCTGTACTGTAATAAGTTGGTGAGAAACTGTGAGGTCAAGCAAATATCGTAATTGTGAACGAAACAGTGTAATTGAGCGTCTTTAGATACAAGTGCGAATGTTAGGTTAGGTTGACATATCAACCGTCGTAAAACCGCATTAAACAATGTCACTTAGTGAGATGCAGTGTTTTTCACCATTACAAGTCGGGAACTACGATATCTAATGTGAAAGCGCATGAAACCGTCGTAATCTTGTAGAAAACATTGTAAAGTTGCGAGTAAAACGTTTTCTAACGATAGAAGTGCGAAGGTTAGGTTAGGTTAGGTTAGTTTAAGCTAGGTAGCGTCGTGAAACTACCAAAAACGACGTCATCTAACGAGATAGTGTTGTTTTATTGCGAGAATTAAACTGCGATAGGTGAAATGTTGTGAATGCACACAAAACGGCATGAACAAGCCAAATACTGCGTGTTCTACCGTTACAAGTGCGAAACTGCTATATTGTGATATTCTCGTTAAAGCGCATGCAAGCATCGTGAAACCTTAAAGAACAATGTCATTTAGCGAGATACAGCGTTCTGTACTGCAATAAGTTTGTGAAAAACTGTGAGGTTATGCAAATATCGTAATTGTGAACGAAACAGTGTAATAGAGCGTTTTTCAATACAAGTACGAATGTTAGGTTAGGTTAAGATATGAACCGTCGTAAAACCGCATTAAACAATGTCACTTAGTGAGATGCAGTGTTTTTCACCATTACAAGTTGGGAACTGCGATATCTAATGTGAAAGCGCTTGAAACCGTCGTAATGTTGTAGAAAGCAATGTAAAGTAGCGAGTAAAACGTTTTCTAACGATAGAAGTGCGAAGGTTATGTTAGGTTGAGTTATGTTAGTTTAAGCTAGGTAGCGTCGTGAAACCACCAAAAACGACGTCATCTAACGAGATAGTGTTGTTTTATTGCGAGTACGAAACTGCGATAGGTAAAATGTTGTGAAAGCACACAAAATGGCATGAACAAGCCGAATACTGCGTGTTGTACCGTTACAAGTGCGAAACTGCTATGTTGTGACATTCTCGGTAAAGCGCATGCAAGTATCGTGAAACCTAAAGAACGATGTCATTTAGCGAGATACAGCGTTCTGTACTGTAATAAGTTGGTGAGAAACTGTGAGGTCAAGCAAATATCGTAATTGTGAACGAAACAGTGTAATTGAGCGTCTTTAGAAACAAGTGCGAATGTTAGGTTAGGTTGACATATCAACCGTCGTAAAACCGCATTAAACAATGTCACTTAGTGAGATGTAGTGTTTTTCAACATTACAAGTCGGGAACTACGATATCTAATGTGAAAGCGCATGAAACCGTCGTAATCTTGTAGAAAACATTGTAAAGTTGCGAGTAAAACGTTTTCTAACGATAGAAGTGCGAAGGTTAGGTTAGGTTAGGTTAGTTTAAGCTAGGTAGCGTCGTGAAACTACCAAAAACGACGTCATCTAACGAGATAGTGTTGTTTTATTGCGAGTATTAAACTGCGATAGGTGAAATGTTGTGAATGCACACAAAACGGCATGAACAAGCCAAATACTGCGTGTTCTACCGTTACAAGTGCGAAACTGCTATATTGTGATATTCTCGTTAAAGCGCATGCAAGCATCGTGAAACCTTAAAGAACAATGTCATTTAGCGAGATACAGCGTTCTGTACTGCAATAAGTTGGTGAAAAACTGTGAGGTTATGCAAATATCGTAATTGTGAACGAAACAGTGTAATAGAGCGTTTTTCAATACAAGTACGAATGTTAGGTTAGGTTAAGATATGAACCGTCGTAAAACCGCATTAAACAATGTCACTTAGTGAGATGCAGTGTTTTTCACCATTACAAGTTGGGAACTGCGATATCTATTGTGAAAGCGCTTGCAAACGTCGTTAGGTTAGGTTAGGTTAAGTTAGGTTAGGTTACGTTAGGTTAGGTTTGGTTAGGTTAGGTTAGGTTAGGTTATGTTAGGTTAGGTTGGGTTAGGTTAGGTTAGGTTACGTTAGGTTAAGGTATGAACCGTCGTAAAACCGCAATAAACAATGTCACTTAGTGAGATGCAGTGTTTTTCACCTTTACAAGTCGGGAACTGCGATATCTAATGTGAAAGCGCTTGAAACCGTCGTAATGTTGTAGAAAGCAATGTAAAGTAGCGAGTAAAACGTTTTCTAACGATAGAAGTGCGAAGGTTATGTTAGGTTGAGTTATGTTAGTTTAAGCTAGGTAGCGTCGTGAAACCACCAAAAACGACGTCATCTAACGAGATAGTGTTGTTTTATTGCGAGTACGAAACTGCGATAGGTAAAATGTTGTGAAAGCACACAAAACGGCATGAACAAGCCAAATACTGCGTGTTGTACCGTTACAAGTGCGAAAGTGCTATGTTGTGACATTCTCGCTAAAGCGCATGCAAGTATCGTGAAACCTTAAAGAACGATGTCATTTAGCGAGATACAGCGTTCTGTACTGTAATAAGTTGGTGAGAAACTGTGAGGTCAAGCAAATATCGTAATTGTGAACGAAACAGTGTAATTGAGCGTCTTTAGATACAAGTGCGAATGTTAGGTTAGGTTGACATATGAACCGTCGTAAAACCGCATTAAACAATGTCACTTAGTGAGATATAGTGTTTTTCAACATTACAAGTCGGGAACTACGATATCTAATGTGAAAGCGCATGAAACCGTCGTAATCTTGTAGAAAACATTGTAGAGTGGCGAGTAAAACGTTTTCTAACGATAGAAGTGCGAAGGTTAGGTTAGGTTAGGTAAGTTTAAGCTAGGTAGCGTCGTGAAACTACCAAAAACGACGTCATCTAACGAGATAGTGTTGTTTTATAGCGAGTATTGAACTGCGATAGGTGAAATGTTGTGAAAGCACACAAAACGGCATGAACAAGCCAAATACTGCGTGTTCTACCGTTACAAGTGCGAAACTGCTATATTGTGATATTCTCGTTAAAGCGCATGCAAGCATCGTGAAACCTTAAAGAACAATGTCATTTAGCGAGATACAGCGTTCTGTACTGCAATAAGTTGGTGAAAAACTGTGAGGTTATGCAAATATCGTAATTGTGAACAAAACAGTGTAATAGAGCGTTTTTAGATACAAGTGCGAATGTTAGGTTAGGTTAAGATATGAACCGTCGTAAAACCGCATTAAACAATGTCAATTACTGAGATGCAGTGTTTTTCACCATTAAAAGTGGGGAACTGCGATATTTAATGTGAAAGCGCTTGCAACCGTCGTTAGGTTAGGTTAGGTTAGGTTAGGTTAGGTTAGGTTAGGTTAGATTAGGTTAGGTTGGGTTGAGTTGGGTTAGGATAGGTTAGGTTAGGTTAGGTTAGGTTGGGTTAGGTCAGGTTAGGTTAGGTTAGGTTACGTTAGGTTAGGTTAGATTACGTTAGGTTAGGTTAGGTTACGTTAGGTTAGGTTAGGTTAGGTAAGGATAATTTGGTTAGGTTAGGTAAGGTTAGGTTAGGTTAGGTTAGGTTGGGTTGGGTGTTGTTGGGTTGGGTTGGGTTGGGTTAGGTTGGGTTAGGTTAGGTTAAGTTAGGTTAGGTTACGTTAGGTTATGTTAGGTTAGGTTAGGTTACGTTAGCTTAGGTTAGGTCAGGTAAGATTAGGTTACGTTAGAATAGGTTAGGTTAGGTTAGGTTAGGTTAGGTTAAGTTAGGTTAGGTTAGGTTAGGTTAGGTTAGGTTGGGTTGGGTTGGGTTAGGTTGGGTTAGGTTAGGTTAGGTTAGGTTGGGTTAGGTTAGTTTAGGTTAGGTTAGGTTAGGTTGGGTTGGGTTGGGTTAGGTTAGGTTAGGTAAGGTTAGGTTAGGTTAGGTTAGGTTAGGTTAAGGTATGAACCGTTGTAAAAGCGCATTAAACAATGTCACTTAGTGAGATGCAGTGTTTTTCACCTTTACAAGTTGGGAACTGTGATATCTAATGTGAAAGCGCTTGAAACCGTCGTAATGTTGTAGAAAGCAATGTAAAGTAGCGAGTAAAACGTTTTCTAACGATAGAAGTGCGAAGGTCATGTTAGGTTGAGTTATGTTAGTTTAAGCTAGGTAGCGTCGTGAAACTACCAAAAACAACGTCATCTCACGAGATAGTGTTGTTTTATTGCGAGTACGAAACTGTGATAGATAAAATGTTGTGAAAGCACACAAAATGGCATGAACAAGCCAAATACTGCGTGTTGTACCGTTACAAGTGCGAAACTGCTATGTTGTGACATTCTCGGTAAAGCGCATGCAAGTATCGTGAAACCTTAAAGAACGATGTCATTTAGCGAGATACAGCGTTCTGTACTGTAATAAGTTGGTGAGAAACTGTGAGGTCAAGCAAATATCGTAATTGTGAACGAAACAGTGTAATTGAGCGTCTTTAGATACAAGTGCGAATGTTAGGTTAGGTTGACATATCAACCGTCGTAAAACCGCATTAAACAATGTCACTTAGTGAGATGTAGTGTTTTTCAAAATTACAAGTCGGGAACTACGATATCTAATGTGAAAGCGCATGAAACCGTCGTAATCTTGTAGAAAACATTGTAAAGTTGCGAGTAAAACGTTTTCTAACGATAGAAGTGCGAAGGTTAGGTTAGGTTAGGTTTGTTTAGGCTAGGTAGCGTCGTGAAACTACCAAAAACGACGTCATCTAACGAGATAGTGTTGTTTTATTGCGAGTATTAAACTGCGATAGGTGAAATGTTGTGAATGCACACAAAACGGCATGAACAAGCCAAATACTGCGTGTTCTACCGTTACAAGTGCGAAACTGCTATATTGTGATATTCTCGTTAAAGCGCATGCAAGCATCGTGAAACCTTAAAGAACAATGTCATTTAGCGAGATACAGCGTTCTGTACTGCAATAAGTTGGTGAAAAACTGTGAGGTTATGCAAATATCGTAATTGTGAACGAAACAGTGTAATAGAGCGTTTTTCAATACAAGTACGAATGTTAGGTTAGGTTAAGATATGAACCGTCGTAAAACCGCATTAAACAATGTCACTTAGTGAGATGCAGTGTTTTTCACCATTACAAGTTGGGAACTGCGATATCTAATGTGAAAGCGCTTGCAAACGTCGTTAGGTTAGGTTAGGTTAGGTTAGGTTACGTTAGGTTAGGTTTGGTTAGGTTAGGTTAGGTTAGGTTATGTTAGGTTAGGTTGGGTTGGGTTAGGTTAGGTTAGGTTACGTTAGGTTAAGGTATGAACCGTCGTAAAACCGCAATAAACAATGTCACTTAGTGAGATGCAGTGTTTTTCACCTTTACAAGTCGGGAACTGCGATATCTAATGTGAAAGCGCTTGAAACCGTCGTAATGTTGTAGAAAGCAATGTAAAGTAGCGAGTAAAACGTTTTCTAACGATAGAAGTGCGAAGGTTATGTTAGGTTGAGTTATGTTAGTTTAAGCTAGGTAGCGTCGTGCAACTACCAAAAACAACGTCATCTAACGAGATAGTGTTGTTTTATTGCGAGTACGAAACTGCGATAGGTGAAATGTTGTGAAAGCACACAAAACGGCATGAACAAGCCAAATACTGCGTGTTGTACCGTTACAAGTGCGAAACTGCTATGTTGTGATATTCTCGTTAAAGCGCAAGCAAGCATCGTGAAACCTTAAAGAACGATGTCATTTAGCGAGATACAGCGTTCTGTACTGCAATAAGTTGGTGAAAAACTGTGAGGTTATGCAAATATCCTAATTGTGAACGAAACAGTGTAATTGAGCGTCTTTAGATACAAGTGCGAATGTTAGGTTAGGTTGACATATCAACCGTCGTAAAACGGCATTAAACAATGTCACTTAGTGAGATGCAGTGTTTTTCACCATTACAAGTTGGGAACTGCGATATCTAATGTGAAAGCGCTTGAAACCGTCATAATGTTGTAGAAAGCAATGTAAAGTAGCGAGTAAAACGTTTTCTAACGATAGAAGTGCGAAGGTTATGTTAGGTTGAGTTATGTTAGTTTAAGCTAGGTAGCGTCGTGAAACCACCAAAAACGACGTCATCTAACGAGATAGTGTTGTTTTATTGCGAGTACGAAACTGCGATAGGTAAAATGTTGTGAAAGCACACAAAATGGCATGAACAAGCCAAACACTGCGTGTTGTACCGTTACAAGTGCGAAACTGCTATGTTGTGACATTCTCGGTAAAGCGCATGCAAGTATCGTGAAACCTAAAAGAACGATGTCATTTAGCGAGATACAGCGTTCTGTACTGTAATAAGTTGGTGAGAAACTGTGAGGTCAAGCAAATATCGTAATTGTGAACGAAACAGTGTAATTGAGCGTCTTTAGATACAAGTGCGAATGTTAGGTTAGGTTGACATATCAACCGTCGTAAAACCGCATTAAACTATGTCACTTAGTGAGATGTAGTGTTTTTCAACATTACAAGTCGGGAACTACGATATCTAATGTGAAAGCGCATGAAACCGTCGTAATCTTGTAGAAAACATTGTAAAGTGGCGAGTAAAACGTTTTCTAACGATAGAAGTGCGAAGGTTAGGTTAGGTTAGGTTAGTTTAAGCTAGGTAGCGTCGTGAAACTACCAAAAACGACGTCATCTAACGAGATAGTGTTGTTTTATTGCGAGTATTAAACTGCGATAGGTGAAATGTTGTGAATGCACACAAAACGGCAACAAGCCAAATACTGCGTGTTCTACCGTTACAAGTGCGAAACTGCTATATTGTGATATTCTCGTTAAAGCGCATGCAAGCATCGTGAAACCTTAAAGAACAATGTCATTTAGCGAGATACAGCGTTCTGTACTGCAATAAGTTGGTGAAAAACTGTGAGGTTATGCAAATATCGTAATTGTGAACGAAACAGTGTAATAGAGCGTTTTTCAATACAAGTACGAATGTTAGGTTAGGTTAAGATATGAACCGTCGTAAAACCGCATTAAACAATGTCACTTAGTGAGATGCAGTGTTTTTCACCATTACAAGTTGGGAACTGCGATATCTAATGTGAAAGTGCTTGCAAACGTCGTTATTTTAGGTTAGGTTAAGTTAGGTTAGGTTACGTTAGGTTAGGTTTGGTTAGGTTAGGTTAGGTTAGGTTATGTTAGGTTAGGTTGGGTTAGGTTAGGTTAGGTTACGTTAGGTTAAGGTATGAACCGTCGTAAAACCGCAATAAACAATGTTACTTAGTGAGATGCAGTGTTTTTCACCTTTACAAGTCGGGAACTGCGATATCTAATGTGAAAGCGCTTGAAACCGTCGTAATGTTGTAGAAAGCAATGTAAAGTAGCGAGTAAAACGTTTTCTAACGATAGAAGTGCGAAGGTTATGTTAGGTTGAGTTATGTTAGTTTAAGCTAGGTAGCGTCGTGAAACCACCAAAAACGACGTCATCTAACGAGATAGTGTTGTTTTATTGCGAGTACGAAACTGCGATAGGTAAAATGTTGTGAAAGCACACAAAACGGCATGAACAAGCCAAATACTGCGTGTTGTACCGTTACAAGTGCGAAAGTGCTATGTTGTGACATTCTCGCTAAAGCGCATGCAAGTATCGTGAAACCTTAAAGAACGATGTCATTTAGCGAGATACAGCGTTCTGTACTGTAATAAGTTGGTGAGAATTTGTGAGGTCAAGCAAATATCGTAATTGTGAACGAAACAGTGTAATTGAGCGTCTTTAGATACAAGTGCGAATGTTAGGTTAGGTTGACATATGAACCGTCGTAAAACCGCATTAAACAATGTCACTTAGTGAGATATAGTGTTTTTCAACATTACAAGTCGGGAACTACGATATCTAATGTGAAAGCGCATGAAACCGTCGTAATCTTGTAGAAAACATTGTAGAGTGGCGAGTAAAACGTTTTCTAACGATAGAAGTGCGAAGGTTAGGTTAGGTTAGGTTAGTTTAAGCTAGGTAGCGTCGTGAAACTACCAAAAACGACGTCATCTAACGAGATAGTGTTGTTTTATAGCGAGTATTAAACTGCGATAGGTGAAATGTTGTGAAAGCACACAAAACGGCATGAACAAGCCAAATACTGCGTGTTCTACCGTTACAAGCGCGAAACTGCAATATTGTGATATTCTCGTTAAAGCGCATGCAAGCATCGTGAAACCTTAAAGAACAATGTCATTTAGCGAGATACAGCGTTCTGTACTGAAATAAGTTGGTGAAAAACTGTGAGGTTATGCAAATATCGTAATTGTGAACAAAACAGTGTAATAGAGCGTTTTTAGATACAAGTGCGAATGTTAGGTTAGGTTAAGATATGAACCGTCGTAAAACCGCATTAAACAATGTCAATTACTGAGATGCAGTGTTTTTCACCATTAAAAGTGGGGAACTGCGATATTTAATGTGAAAGCGCTTGCAACCGTCGTTAGGTTAGGTTAGGTTAGGTTAGGTTAGGTTAGGTTAGGTTAGGTTAGATTAGGTTAGGTTGGGTTGAGTTGGGTTAGGTTAGGTTAGGTTAGGTTAGGTTGGGTTAGGTCAGGTTAGGTTAGGTTAGGTTAGGTTACGTTAGGTTAGGTTAGGTTACGTTAGGTTAGGTTAGGTTACGTTAGGTTAGGTTAGGTTAGGTAAGGATAACTTGGTTAGGTTAGGTAAGGTTAGGTTAGGTTAGGTTAGGTTGGGTTGGGTGTTGTTGGGTTGGGTTGGGTTGGGTTAGGTTGGGTTAGGTTAGGTTAGGTTAGGTTAGGTTAGGTTACGTTAGGTTATGTTAGGTTAGGTTAGGTTACGTTAGGTTAGGTTAGGTCAGGTAAGGTTAGGTTACGTTAGAATAGGTTAGGTTAGGTTACGTTAGGTTAGGTTAAGTTAGGTTAGGTTAGGTTAGGTTAGGTTAGGTTGGGTTGGGTTGGGTTAGGTTGGGTTAGGTTAGGTTAGGTTAGGTTGGGTTAGGTTAGTTTAGGTTAGGTTAGGTTAGGTTGGGTTGGGTTGGGTTAGGTTAGGTTAGGTTAGGTAAGGTTAGGTTAGGTTAGGTTAGGTTAGGTTAAGGTTTGAACCGTTGTAAAACCGCATTAAACAATGTCACTTAGTGAGATGCAGTGTTTTTCACCTTTACAAGTCGGGAACTGCGATATCTAATGTGAAAGCGCTTGAAACCGTCGTAATGTTGTAGAAAGCAATGTAAAGTAGCGAGTAAAACGTTTTCTAACGATAGAAGTGCGAAGGTTATGTTAGGTTGAGTTATGTTTAAGCTAGGTAGCGTCGTGCAACTACCAAAAACAACGTCATCTAACGAGATAGTGTTGTTTTATTGCGAGTACGAAACTGCGATAGGTGAAATGTTGTGAAAGCACACAAAACGGCATGAACAAGCCAAATACTGCGTGTTGTACCGTTACAAGTGCGAAACTGCTATGTTGTGATATTCTCGTTAAAGCGCAAGCAAGCATCGTGAAACCTTAAAGAACGATGTCATTTAGCGAGATACAGCGTTCTGTACTGCAATAAGTTGGTGAAAAACTGTGAGGTTATGCAAATATCCTAATTGTGAACGAAACAGTGTAATTGAGCGTCTTTAGATACAAGTGCGAATGTTAGGTTAGGTTGACATATCAACCGTCGTAAAACCGCATTAAACAATGTCACTTAGTGAGATGTAGTGTTTTTCAACATTACAAGTCGGGAACTGCGATATCTAATGTGAAAGCGCTTGCAAACGTCGTTAGGTTAGGTTAGGTTTGGTTAGGTTAGGTTAGGTTAGGTTACGTTAGGTTAGGTTAGGTTAGGTTAGGTTAGGGTATGTTAGGTAAGGTTTGGTTAGGTTAGGTTAGGTTAGGTTAGGTTGGGTTAGGTAAGGTTAGGTTAGGTTAAGATATGAACCGCGCTAAAACCGCAATAAACAATGTCACTTAGTGAGATGCTGTGTTTTTCACCATTACAAGTCGGGAACTGCGATATCTAATGTGAAAGCGCATGAAACCGTCGTAATCTTATAGAAAACATTGTAAAGTAGCGAATAAAACGTTTTCTAACGATAGAAGTGCGAAGGTTCTGTTAGTTTGAGCTAGGTAGCGTCGTGAAACCACCAAAAACGATGTCATCTAACGAGATAGTGTTGTTTTATTGCGAGTACGAAACTGCGATAGGTGAAATGTTGTGAAAGCACACAAAACGGCATGAACAAGCCAAATACTGCGTGTTCTACCGTTACAAGTGCGAAACTGCTATATTGTGATATTCTCGTTAAAGCGCATGCAAGTATCGTGAAACCTTAAAGAACGATGTCATTTAGCGAGATACAGCGTTCTGTACTGTAATAAGTTGGTGAGAAACTGTGAGGTCAAGCAAATATTGTAATTGTGAACGAAACAGTGTAATTGAGCGTCTTTAGTTACAAGTGCGAATGTTAGGTTAGGTTGACATATCAACCGTCGTAAAACCGCATTAAACAATGTCACTTAGTGAGATGTAGTGTTTTTCAACATTACAAGTCGGGAACTACGATATCTAATGTGAAAGCGCATGAAACCGTCGTAATCTTGTAGAAAACATTGTAAAGTTGCGAGTAAAACGTTTTCTAACGATATAAGTGCGAAGGTTAGGTTAGGTTAGGTTAGTTTAAGCTAGGTAGCGTCGTGAAACTACCAAAAACGACGTCATCTAACGAGATAGTGTTGTTTTATTGCGAGTATTAAACTGCGATAGGTGAAATGTTGTGAATGCACACAAAACGGCATGAACAAGCCAAATACTGCGTGTTCTACCGTTACAAGTGCGAAACTGCTATATTGTGATATTCTCGTTAAAGCGCATGCAAGCATCGTGAAACCTTAAAGAACAATGTCATTTAGCGAGATACAGCGTTCTGTACTGCAATAAGTTGGTGAAAAACTGTGAGGTTATGCAAATATCGTAATTGTGAACGAAACAGTGTAATTGAGCGTATTTAGATACAAGTGCGAATGTTAGGTTATGTTGAGATATCAACCGTCGTAAAACCGCATTAAACAATGTCACTTAGTGAGATGTAGTGTTTTTCAACATTACAAGTCGGGAACTACGATATCTAATGTGAAAGCGCATGAAACCGTCGTAATCTTGTAGAAAACATTGTAAAGTTGCGAGTAAAACGTTTTCTAACGATAGAAGTGCGAAGGTTAGCTTGAGTTATGTTAGTTTAAGCTATATAGCGTCGTGAGACCACCAAAAAGGACGTCATCTAACGAGATAGTGTTGTTTTATTGCGAGTACGAAACTGCGATAGGTAAAATGTTGTGAAAGCACACACAACGGGATGAACAAGCCAAATACTGCGTGTTGTACCGTTACAAGTGCGAAACTGCTATGTTGTGACATTCTCGGTAAAGCGCATGCGAGTATCGTGAAACCTTAAAGAACGATGTCATTTAGCGAGATACAGCGTTCTGTACTGTAATAAGTTGGTGAGAAACTGTGAGGTCAAGCAAATATCGTAATTGTGAACGAAACAGTGTAATTGAGCGTATTTAGATACAAGTGCGAATGTTAGGTTATGTTGAGATATCAACCGTCGTAAAACCGCATTAAACAATGTCACTTAGTGAGATGTAGTGTTTTTCAACATTACAAGTCGGGAACTACGATATCTAATGTGAAAGCGCATGAAACCGTCGTAATCTTGTAGAAAACATTGTAAAGTTGCGAGTAAAACGTTTTCTAACGATAGAAGTGCGAAGGTTAGCTTGAGTTATGTTAGTTTAAGCTATATAGCGTCGTGAGACCACCAAAAAGGACGTCATCTAACGAGATAGTGTTGTTTTATTGCATGTACGAAACTGCAATAGGTGAAATGTTGTGAATGTACACAAAACGACTTGAACAAGCCAGATACTGCGTGTTGTACCGTTACAAGTGCGAAACTGCTATGTTGTGATATTCTCGTTAAAGCGCATGAAAGCATCGTGAAACCTTAAAGAACGATGTCATTTAGCGAGATACAGCGTTCTGTACTGCAATAAGTTGGTGAAAAACTGTGAGGTTATGCAAATATCCTAATTGTGAACGAAACAGTGTAATAGAGCGTTTTTTAATACAAGTGCGAATGTTAGGTTAGGTTAAGATATGAACCGTCGTAAAACCGCATTAATCAATGTCACTTAGTAAGATGCAGTGTTTTTCACCATTACAAGTCGGGAACTGCGATATCTAATGTGAAAGCGCTTGCAAACGTCGTTAGGTTAGGTTAGGTTAGGTTAGGTTAGGTTGGGTTGGGTTGGGTTAGGTTGGGTTAGGTTAGGTTAGGTTAGGTTGGGTTAGGTTAGTTTAGGTTAGGTTAGGTTAGGTTGGGTTGGGTTGGGTTAGGTTAGGTTAGGTTAGGTAAGGTTAGGTTAGGTTAGGTTAGGTTAGGTTAAGGTATGAACCGTTGTAAAACCGCATTAAACAATGTCACTTAGTGAGATGCAGTGTTTTTCACCTTTACAAGTCGGGAACTGCGATATCTAATGTGAAAGCGCTTGAAACCGTCGTAATGTTGTAGAAAGCAATGTAAAGTAGCGAGTAAAACGTTTTCTAACGATAGAGGTGCGAAGGTCATGTTAGGTTGAGTTATGTTAGTTTAAGCTAGGTAGCGTCGTGAAACTACCAAAAACAACGTCATCTAACGAGATAGTGTTGTTTTATTGCGAGTACGAAACTGCGATAGGTGAAATGTTGTGAAAGCACACAAAACGGCATGAACAAGCCAAATACTGCGTGTTGTACCGTTACAAGTGCGAAACTGCTATGTTGTGACATTCTCGGTAAAGCGCATGCAAGTATCGTGAAACCTTAAAGAACGATGTCGTTTAGCGAGATACAGCGTTCTGTACTGTAATAAGTTGGTGAAAAACTGTGAGGTTATGCAAGTATCGTAATTGTGAACAAAACAGTGTAATAGAGCGTTTTAGATACAAGTGCGAATGTTAGGTTAGGTTAACATATGAACCGTCGTAAAACCGCATTAAACAATGTCAATTACTGAGATGCAGTGTTTTTCACCATTAAAAGTGGGGAACTGCGATATTTAATGTGAAAGCGCTTGCAACCGCCGTTAGGTTAGGTTAGGTTAGGTTAGGTTAGGTTAGGTTAGGTTAGGTTTGGTTAGGTTAGGTTAGGTTAGGTTAGATTAGGTTAGGTTGGGTTGAGTTGGGTTAGGTTAGGTTAGGTTAGGTTGGGTTAGGTTAGGTTAGGTTAGGTTAGGTTAGGTTACGTTAGGTTAGGTTAGGTTACGTTAGGTTAGGTTAGGTTAGGTTACGTTAGGTTAGGTTAGGTTAGGTTAGGTAAGGATAATTTGGTTAGGTTAGGTAAGGTTAGGTTAGGTTAGGTTAGGTTGAGTTGGGTGTTGTTGGGTTGGGTTGGGTTGGGTTAGGTTGGGTTAGGTTAGGTTAGGTTACGTTAGGTTAGGTTAGGTTACGTTAGGTTATGTTAGGTTAGGTTGGGTTACGTTAGGTTAGGTTAGGTCAGGTAAGGTTAGGTTACGTTAGAATAGGTTAGGTTAGGTTAGGTTACGTTAGGTTAGGTTAAGTTAGGTTAGGTTAGGTTTGGTTAACTTAGGTTAGGTTAGCTTAGGTTAGGTTAGGTTGGGTTGGGTTGGGTTAGGTTGGGTTAGGTTAGGTTAGGTTAGGTTAGGTTGGGTTAGGTTAGTTTAGGTTAGGTTAGGTTAGGTTAGGTTAGGTTGGGTTGGGTTGGGTTAGGTTAGGTTAGGTTAGGTTAGGTTAGGTAGGGTTAGGTTAGGTTAGGTTAGGTTACGTTAGGTTAAGGTATGAACCGTCGTAAAACCGCATTAAACAATGTCACTTAGTGAGATGCAGTGTTTTTCACCATTACAAGTCGGGAACTGCGATATCTAATGTGAAAGCGCATGAAACCGTCGTAATCTTGTAGAAAACATTTTAAAGTAGCGAATAAAACGTTTTCTAACGATAGAAGTGCGAAGGTTCTGTTAGTTTGAGCTAGGTAGCGTCGTGAAACCACCAAAAACGATGTCATCTAACGAGATAGTGTTGTTTTATTGCGAGTACGAAACTGCGATAGGTGAAATATTGGGAAAGCACACAAAATGGCATGAACTAGCCAGATACTGCGTCTTGTGCCGTTACAAGTGCGAAACTGCTTTATTGTAATATTTTCGTTAAAGCGCATGCAAGTATCGTGAAACCTTAAAGAACGATGTCATTTAGCGAGATACAGCGTTCTGTACTGTAATAAGTTGGTGAAAAACTGTGAGGTCAAGCAAATATCGTAATTGTGAACGAAACAGTGTAATTGAGCGTATTTAGATACAAGTGCGAATGTTAGGTTAGGTTGAGATATCAACCGTCGTAAAACCGCAATTAACAATGTCACTTAGTGAGATGTAGTGTTTTTCAACATTACAAGTCGGGAACTACGATATCTAATGTGAAAGCGCATGAAACCGTCGTAATCTTGTAGAAAACATTGTAAAGTTGCGAGTAAAACGTTTTCTAACGATAGAAGTGCGAAGGTTAGGTTAGGTTAGGTTAGTTTAAGCTAGGTAGCGTCGTGAAACTACCAAAAACGACGTCATCTAACGAGATAGTGTTGTTTTATTGCGAGTATTAAACTGCGATAGGTGAAATGTTGTGAATGCACACAAAACGGCATGAACAAGCCAAATACTGCGTGTTCTACCGTTACAAGTGCGAAACTGCTATATTGTGATATTCTCGTTAAAGCGCATGCAAGCATCGTGAAACCTTAAAGAACGATGTCATTTAGCGAGATACAGCGTTCTGTACTGCAATAAGTTGGTGAAAAACTGTGAGGTTATGCAAATATCCTAATTGTGAACGAAACAGTGTAATAGAGCGTTTTTTAATACAAGTGCGAATGTTAGGTTAGGTTAAGATATGAACCGTCGTAAAACCGCATTAATCAATGTCACTTAGTAAGATGCAGTGTTTTTCACCATTACAAGTCGGGAACTGCGATATCTAATGTGAAAGCGCTTGCAAACGTCGTTAGGTTAGGTTAGGTTAGGTTAGGTTAGGTTAGGTTAGGTTAGGTTAGGTTAGGTTAGGTTACGTTAGGTTAGGTTAGGTTAGGTTAGGTTAGGTTTGGTTAGGTTAGGTTAGGTTAGGTTAGGGTATGTTAGGTTAGGTTAGGTTAGGTTGGTTTAGGTAAGGTTAGGTTAGGTTAAGATATGAACCGCGCTAAAACCGCATTAAACAATGTCACTTAGTGAGATGCTGTGTTTTTCACCATTACAAGTCGGGAACTGCGATATCTAATGTGAAAGCGCATGAAACCGTCGTAATCTTGTAGAAAACATTGTAAAGTAGCGAATAAAACATTTTCTAACGATAGAAGTGCGAAGGTTCGGTTAGTTTGAGTTATGTTAGTTTAAGCTAGGTAGCGTCGTGAAACCACCAAAAACGACGTCATCTAACGAGATAGTGTTGTTTTAATGCGAGTACGAAACTGCGATAGGTAAAATGTTGTGAAAGCACACAAAACGGCATGAACAAGCCAAATACTGCGTGTTGTACCGTTACAAGTGCGAAACTGCTATGTTGTGACATTCTCGGTAAAGCGCATGCAAGTATCGTGAACCCTTAAACAACGATGTCATTTAGCGAGATACAGCGTTCTGTACTGTAATAAGTTGGTGAGAAACTGTGAGGTCAAGCAAATATCGTAATTGTGAACGAAACAGTGTAATTGAGCGTCTTTAGATACAAGTGCGAATGTTAGGTTAGGTTGACATATCAACCGTCGTAAAACCGCATTAAACAATGTCACTTAGTGAGATGTAGTGTTTTTCAACATTACAAGTCGGGAACTACGATATCTAATGTGAAAGCGCATGAAACCGTCGTAATCTTGTAGAAAACATTGTAAAGTTGCGAGTAAAACGTTTTCTAACGATAGAAGTGCGAAGGTTAGGTTAGGTTAGGTTAGTTTAAGCTAGGTAGCGTCGTGAAACTACCAAAAACGACGTCATCTAACGAGATAGTGTTGTTTTATTGCGAGTATTAAACTGCGATAGGTGAAATGTTGTGAATGCACACAAAACGGCATGAACAAGCCAAATACTGCGTGTTCTACCGTTACAAGTGCGAAACTGCTATATTGTGATATTCTCGTTAAAGCGCATGCAAGCATCGTGAAACCTTAAAGAACAATGTCATTTAGCGAGATACAGCGTTCTGTACTGCAATAAGTTGGTGAAAAACTGTGAGGTTATGCAAATATCGTAATTGTGAACGAAACAGTGTAATAGAGCGTTTTTCAATACAAGTACGAATGTTAGGTTAGGTTAAGATATGAACCGTCGTAAAACCGCATTAAACAATGTCACTTAGTGAGATGCAGTGTTTTTCACCATTACAAGTTGGGAACTGCGATATCTAATGTGAAAGCGCTTGAAACCGTCGTAATGTTGTAGAAAGCAATGTAAAGTAGCGAGTAAAACGTTTTCTAACGATAGAAGTGCGAAGGTTATGTTAGGTTGAGTTATGTTAGTTTAAGCTAGGTAGCGTCGTGAAACCACCAAAAACGACGTCATCTAACGAGATAGTGTTGTTTTATTGCGAGTACGAAACTGCGATAGGTAAAATGTTGTGAAAGCACACAAAATGGCATGAACAAGCCGAATACTGCGTGTTGTACCGTTACAAGTGCGAAACTGCTATGTTGTGACATTCTCGGTAAAGCGCATGCAAGTATCGTGAAACCTTAAAGAACGATGTCATTTAGCGAGATACAGCGTTCTGTACTTTAATAAGTTGGTGAGAAACTGTGAGGTCAAGCAAATATCGTAATTGTGAACGAAACAGTGTAATTGAGCGTCTTTAGAAACAAGTGCGAATGTTAGGTTAGGTTGACATATCAACCGTCGTAAAACCGCATTAAACAATGTCACTTAGTGAGATGTAGTGTTTTTCAACATTACAAGTCGGGAACTACGATATCTAATGTGAACGCGCATGAAACCGTCGTAATCTTGTAGAAAACAATGTAAAGTTGCGAGTAAAACGTTTTCTAACGATAGAAGTGCGAAGGTTAGGTTAGGTTAGGTTAGTTTAAGCTAGGTAGCGTCGTGAAACTACCAAAAACGACGTCATCTAACGAGATAGTGTTGTTTTATTGCGAGTATTAAACTGCGATAGGTGAAATGTTGTGAATGCACACAAAACGGCATGAACAAGCCAAATACTGCGTGTTCTACCGTTACAAGTGCGAAACTGCTATATTGTGATATTCTCGTTAAAGCGCATGCAAGCATCGTGAAACCTTAAAGAACAATGTCATTTAGCGAGATACAGCGTTCTGTACTGCAATAAGTTGGTGAAAAACTGTGAGGTTATGCAAATATCGTAATTGTGAACGAAACAGTGTAATAGAGCGTTTTTCAATACAAGTACGAATGTTAGGTTAGGTTAAGATATGAACCGTCGTAAAACCGCATTAAACAATGTCACTTAGTGAGATGCAGCGTTTTTCACCATTACAAGTTGGGAACTGCGATATCTAATGTGAAAGCGCTTGCAAACGTCGTTAGGTTAGGTTAGGTTAAGTTAGGTTAGGTTACGTTAGGTTAGGTTTGGTTAGGTTAGGTTAGGTTAGGTTATGTTAGGTTAGGTTGGGTTAGGTTAGGTTAGGTTACGTTAGGTTAAGGTATGAACCGTCGTAAAACCACAATAAACAATGTCACTTAGTGAGATGCAGTGTTTTTCACCTTTACAAGTCGGGAACTGCGATATCTAATGTGAAAGCGCTTGAAACCGTCGTAATGTTGTAGAAAGCAATGTAAAGTAGCGAGTAAAACGTTTTCTAACGATAGAAGTGCGAAGGTTATGTTAGGTTGAGTTATGTTAGTTTAAGCTAGGTAGCGTCGTGAAACCACCAAAAACGACGTCATCTAACGAGATAGTGTTGTTTTATTGCGAGTACGAAACTGCGATAGGTAAAATGTTGTGAAAGCACACAAAATGGCATGAACAAGCCGAATACTGCGTGTTGTACCGTTACAAGTGCGAAACTGCTATGTTGTGACATTCTCGGTAAAGCGCATGCAAGTATCGTGAAACCTTAAAGAACGATGTCATTTAGCGAGATACAGCGTTCTGTACTGTAATAAGTTGGTGAGAAACTGTGAGGTCAAGCAAATATCGTAATTGTGAACGAAACAGTGTAATTGAGCGTCTTTAGAAACAAGTGCGAATGTTAGGTTAGGTTGACATATCAACCGTCGTAAAACCGCATTAAACAATGTCACTTAGTGAGATGTAGTGTTTTTCAACATTACAAGTCGGGAACTACGATATCTAATGTGAAAGCGCATGAAACCGTCGTAATCTTGTAGAAAACATTGTAAAGTTGCGAGTAAAACGTTTTCTAACGATAGAAGTGCGAAGGTTAGGTTAGGTTAGGTTAGTTTAAGCTAGGTAGCGTCGTGAAACTACCAAAAACGACGTCATCTAACGAGATAGTGTTGTTTTATTGCGAGTATTAAACTGCGATAGGTGAAATGTTGTGAATGCACAAAAAACGGCATGAACAAGCCAAATACTGCGTGTTCTACCGTTACAAGTGCGAAACTGCTATATTGTGATATTCTCGTTAAAGCGCATGCAAGCATCGTGAAACCTTAAAGAACAATGTCATTTAGCGAGATACAGCGTTCTGTACTGCAATAAGTTGGTGAAAAACTGTGAGGTTATGCAAATATCGTAATTGTGAACGAAACAGTGTAATAGAGCGTTTTTCAATACAAGTACGAATGTTAGGTTAGGTTAAGATATGAACCGTCGTAAAACCGCATTAAACAATGTCACTTAGTGAGATGCAGTGTTTTTCACCATTACAAGTTGGGAACTGCGATATCTAATGTGAAAGCGCTTGCAAACGTCGTTAGGTTAGGTTAGGTTAAGTTAGGTTAGGTTACGTTAGGTTAGGTTTGGTTAGGTTAGGTTAGGTTAGGTTAGGTTATGTTAGGTTAGGTTGGGTTAGGTTAGGTTAGGTTACATTAGGTTAAGGTATGAACCGTCGTAAAACCGCAATAAACAATGTCACTTAGTGAGATGCAGTGTTTTTCACCTTTACAAGTCGGGAACTGCGATATCTAATGTGAAAGCGCTTGAAACCGTCGTAATGTTGTAGAAAGCAATGTAAAGTAGCGAGTAAAACGTTTTCTAACGATAGAAGTGCGAAGGTTATGTTAGGTTGAGTTATGTTAGTTTAAGCTAGGTAGCGTCGTGAAACCACCAAAAACGACGTCATCTAACGAGATAGTGTTGTTTTATTGCGAGTACGAAACTGCGATAGGTAAAATGTTGTGAAAGCACACAAAACGGCATGAACAAGCCAAATACTGCGTGTTGTACCGTTACAAGTGCGAAAGTGCTATGTTGTGACATTCTCGCTAAAGCGCATGCAAGTATCGTGAAACCTTAAAGAACGATGTCATTTAGCGAGATACAGCGTTCTGTACTGTAATAAGTTGGTGAGAAACTGTGAGGTCAAGCAAATATCGTAATTGTGAACGAAACAGTGTAATTGAGCGTCTTTAGATACAAGTGCGAATGTTAGGTTAGGTTGACAAATGAACCGTCGTAAAACCGCATTAAACAATGTCACTTAGTGAGATATAGTGTTTTTCAACATTACAAGTCGGGAACTACGATATCTAATGTGAAAGCGCATGAAACCGTCGTAATCTTGTAGAAAACATTGTAGAGTGGCGAGTAAAACGTTTTCTAACGATAGAAGTGCGAAGGTTAGGTTAGGTTAGGTTAGTTTAAGCTAGGTAGCGTCGTGAAACTACCAAAAACGACGTCATCTAACGAGATAGTGTTGTTTTATAGCGAGTATTAAACTGCGATAGGTGAAATGTTGTGAAAACACACAAAACGGCATGAACAAGCCAAATACTGCGTGTTCTACCGTTACAAGTGCGAAACTGCTATATTGTGATATTCTCGTTAAAGCGCATGCAAGCATCGTGAAACCTTAAAGAACAATGTCATTTAGCGAGATACAGCGTTCTGTACTGCAATAAGTTGGTGAAAAACTGTGAGGTTATGCAAATATCGTAATTGTGAACAAAACAGTGTAATAGAGCGTTTTTAGATACAAGTGCGAATGTTAGGTTAGGTTAAGATATGAACCGTCGTAAAACCGCATTAAACAATGTATATTACTGAGATGCAGTGTTTTTCACCATTAAAAGTGGGGAACTGCGATATTTAATGTGAAAGCGCTTGCAACCGTCGTTAGGTTAGGTTAGGTTAGGTTAGGTTAGGTTAGATTAGGTTAGGTTGGGTTGAGTTGGGTTAGGTTAGGTTAGGTTAGGTTAGGTTGGGTTAGGTCAGGTTAGGTTAGGTTAGGTTACGTTAGGTTAGGTTAGATTACGCTAGGTTAGGTTAGGTTACGTTAGGTTAGGTTAGGTTAGGTAAGGATAATTTGGTTAGGTTAGGTAAGGTTAGGTTAGGTTAGGTTAGGTTGGGTTGGGTGTTGTTGGGTTGGGTTGGGTTGGGTTAGGTTGGGTTAGGTTAGGTTAGGTTAGGTTTGGTTAGGTTACGTTAGGTTATGTTAGGTTAGGTTAGGTTACGTTAGGTTAGGTTAGGTCAGGTAAGGTTAGGTTACGTTAGAATAGGTTAGGTTAGGTTAGGTTACGTTAGGTTAGGTTAAGTTAGGTTAGGTTAGGTTAGGTTAGGTTAGGTTGGGTTGGGTTGGGTTAGGTTGGGTTAGGTTAGGTTAGGTTAGGTTGGGTTAGGTTAGTTTAGGTTAGGTTAGGTTAGGTTGGGTTGGGTTGGGTTAGGTTAGGTTAGGTAAGGTTAGGTTAGGTTAGGTTAGGTTAGGTTAAGGTATGAACCGTTGTAAAAGCGCATTAAACAATGTCACTTAGTGAGATGCAGTGTTTTTCACCTTTACAAGTTGGGAACTGCGATATCTAATGTGAAAGCGCTTGAAACCGTCGTAATGTTGTAGAAAGCAATGTAAAGTAGCGAGTAAAACGTTTTCTAACGATAGAAGTGCGAAGGTTATGTTAGGTTGAGTTATGTTAGTTTAAGCTAGGTAGCGTCGTGAAACCACCAAAAACGACGTCATCTAACGAGATAGTGTTGTTTTATTGCGAGTACGAAACTGCGATAGGTAAAATGTTGTGAAAGCACATTTTACCTATCGCCAAATACTGCGTGTTCTACCGTTAAGAGTGCGAAACTGCTATATTGTGATATTCTCGTTAAAGCGCATGCAAGCATCGTGAAACCTTAAAGAACAATGTCATTTAGCGAGATACAGCGTTCTGTACTGCAATAAGTTGGTGAAAAACTGTGAGGTTATGCAAATATCGTAATTGTGAACGAAACAGTGTAATAGAGCGTTTTTCAATACAAGTACGAATGTTAGGTTAGGTTAAGATATGAACCGTCGTAAAACCGCATTAAACAATGTCACTTAGTGAGATGCAGTGTTTTTCACCATTACAAGTTGGGAACTGCGATATCTAATGTGAAAGCGCTTGCAAACGTCGTTAGGTTAGGTTAGGTTAGGTTAGGTTACGTTAGGTTAGGTTTGGTTAGGTTAGGTTAGGTTAGGTTATGTTAGGTTAGGTTGGGTTGGGTTAGGTTAGGTTAGGTTACGTTAGGTTAAGGTATGAACCGTCGTAAAACCGCAATAAACAATGTCACTTAGTGAGATGCAGTGTTTTTCACCTTTACAAGTCGGGAACTGCGATATCTAATGTGAAAGCGCTTGAAACCGTCGTAATGTTGTAGAAAGCAATGTAAAGTAGCGAGTAAAACGTTTTCTAACGATAGAAGTGCGAAGGTTATGTTAGGTTGAGTTATGTTAGTTTAAGCTAGGTAGCGTCGTGAAACCACCAAAAACGACGTCATCTAACGAGATAGTGTTGTTTTATTGCGAGTACGAAACTGCGATAGGTAAAATGTTGTGAAAGCACACAAAACGGCATGAACAAGCCAAATACTGCGTGTTGTACCGTTACAAGTGCGAAAGTGCTATGTTGTGACATTCTCGCTAAAGCGCATGCAAGTATCGTGAAACCTTAAAGAACGATGTCATTCAGGGAGATACAGCGTTCTGTACTGTAATAAGTTGGTGAGAAACTGTGAGGTCAAGCAAATATCGTAATTGTGAACGAAACAGTGTAATTGAGCGTCTTTAGATACAAGTGCGAATGTTAAGTTAGGTTGACATATGAACCGTCGTAAAACCGCATTAAACAATGTCACTTAGTGAGATATAGTGTTTTTCAACATTACAAGTCGGGAACTACGTTATCTAATGTGAAAGCGCATGAAACCGTCGTAATCTTGTAGAAAACATTGTAGAGTGGCGAGTAAAACGTTTTCTAACGATAGAAGTGCGAAGGTTAGGTTAGGTTAGGTTAGTTTAAGCTAGGTAGCGTCGTGAAACTACCAAAAACGACGTCATCTAACGAGATAGTGTTGTTTTATAGCGAGTAGTAAACTGCGATAGGTGAAATGTTGTGAAAGCACACAAAACGGCATGAACAAGCCAAATACTGCGTGTTCTACCGTTACAAGTGCGAAACTGCTATATTGTGATATTCTCGTTAAAGCGCATGCAAGCATCGTGAAACCTTAAAGAACAATGTCATTTAGCGAGATACAGCGTTCTGTACTGCAATAAGTTGGTGAAAAACTGTGAGGTTATGCAAATATCGTAATTGTGAACAAAACAGTGTAGAGCGTTTTTAGATACAAGTGCGAATGTTAGGTTAGGTTAAGATATGAACCGTCGTAAAACCGCATTAAACAATGTCAATTACTGAGATGCAGTGTTTTTCACCATTAAAAGTGGGGAACTGCGATATTTAATGTGAAAGCGCTTGCAACCGTCGTTAGGTTAGGTTAGGTTAGGTTAGGTTAGGTTAGGTTAGGTTTGGTTAGGTTAGGTTAGGTTAGGTTGGGTTAGGTCAGGTTAGGTTAGGTTAGGTTACGTTAGGTTAGGTTAGGTTACGTTAGGTTAGGTTAGGTTACGTTAGGTTAGGTTAGGTTAGGTAAGGATAATTTGGTTAGGTTAGGTAAGGTTATGTTAGGTTAGGATAGGTTGGGTTGGGTGTTGTTGGGTTGGGTTGGGTTGGGTTAGGTTGGGTTAGGTTAGGTTAGGTTACGTTCGGTTAGGTTAGGTTAGGTTAAGTTAGGTTATGTTAGGTTAGGTTAGGTTACGTTAGGTTAGGTTAGGTCAGGTAAGGTTAGGTTACGTTAGAATAGGTTAGGTTAGGTTACGTTAGGTTAGGTTAAGTTAGGTTAGGTTAGGTTAGGTTAGGTTAGGTTAGGTTAGGTTGGGTTGGGTTGGGTTAGGTTGGGTTAGGTTAGGTTAGGTTAGGTTGGGTTAGGTTAGTTTAGGTTAGGTTAGGTTAGGTTGGGTTGGGTTGGGTTAGGTTAGGTTAGGTTAGGTAAGGTTAGGTTAGGTTAGGTTAAGGTATGAACCGTTGTAAAACCGCATTAAACAATGTCACTTAGTGAGATGCAGTGTTTTTCACCTTTACAAGTCGGGAACTGCGATATCTAATGTGAAAGCGCTTGAAACCGTCGTAATGTTGTAGAAAGCAATGTAAAGTAGCGAGTAAAACGTTTTCTAACGATAGAAGTGCGAAGGTTATGTTAGGTTGAGTTATGTTAGTTTAAGCTAGGTAGCGTCGTGAAACCACCAAAAACGACGTCATCTAACGAGATAGTGTTGTTTTATTGCGAGTACGAAACTGCGATAGGTAAAATGTTGTGAAAGCACACAAAATGACATGAACAAGCCGAATACTGCGTGTTGTACCGTTACAAGTGCGAAACTGCTATGTTGTGACATTCTCGGTAAAGCGCATGCAAGTATCGTGAAACCTTAAAGAACGATGTCATTTAGCGAGATACAGCGTTCTGTACTGTAATAAGTTGGTGAGAAACTGTGAGGTCAAGCAAATATCGTAATTGTGAACGAAACAGTGTAATTGAGCGTCTTTAGAAACAAGTGCGAATGTTAGGTTAGGTTGACATATCAACCGTCGTAAAACCGCATTAAACAATGTCACTTAGTGAGATGTAGTGTTTTTCAACATTACAAGTCGGGAACTACGATATCTAATGTGAAAGCGCATGAAACCGTCGTAATCTTGTAGAAAACATTGTAAAGTTGCGAGTAAAACGTTTTCTAACGATAGAAGTGCGAAGGTTAGGTTAGGTTAGGTTAGTTTAAGGGGGCAGACTGCTCTTTGGGGCCAAAAAGTGACAAAAAAATTCATTTTTTAAAATTGACATATTTGGTTTCTGCAAGTACTTTTTTATCTTTCTGCAAATTTTCACGCACCAGGAAGTAGTAATTTTTTTGTAATGTCATTTTAACTGTCCAGATTCTTGGTGCTGTTAACATGCAGAACCTGCAAAAAAATGGGGAACCGACTTTGAGGCTTCTTTATAATTTGCCAGCACCTTTGTCTGAAGCTCTACTATCAATTTATGAGCGCCTTAATGAGGATTGCAAAACATGCGCACCATGTTTTTTGCTTTTTGAAGAAACTGTGTGTTTTCAGTTTTTTCCATTTTTCTCAAAAAAGTAAATTTGTGACTATTCAATTTTGAGGCCTCAATATCTCTGTAGCTAGGGCAGGTAAAACAATAATTCTCTTTGCAGGGGAAACCTGTAAGTGTGTAGAATGCAAGTATGGGAGCAGAATTTAGAGCACATGCCTTTTTAATTAATTACTAATCAAAATTGTAACACAATTCCAACTGCTTTTAAAAATATATAGTTCATTTTGCTGCAAAATAACCAATAAAGGCCTAAAAACAAAAACCTCTTCCATACTTTCACTCTATAGTCATTAGTCTATGTTGGCATATCCTAAATATCACTTTTAATTAAGCATTTTTTTTCTATAGTGGCCTTAAACAATAGGGGGTGAACTTAGGTTATCTCAGAAACAAAGTGAGTTATAGGAAAACTAATTCAATATTTGAAATCAGCAGAAAGAACTGCATAACTCTGTGCAGTTTTATCAAGATCACTGAAGAAATAAACAAAAAATGTCTAAGACCAGTCTGCCCCCTTAAGCTAGGTAGCGTCGTGAAACTACCAAAAACGACGTCATCTAACGAGATAGTGTTGTTTTATTGCGAGTATTAAACTGCGATAGGTGAAATGTTGTGAATGCACACAAAACGGCATGAACAAGCCAAATACTGCGTGTTCTACCGTTACAAGTGCGAAGCTGCTATATTGTGATATTCTCGTTAAAGCGCATGCAAGCATCGTGAAACCTTAAAGAACAATGTCATTTAGCGAGATACAGCGTTCTGTACTGCAATAAGTTGGTGAAAAACTGTGAGGTTATGCAAATATCGTAATTGTGAACGAAACAGTGTAATAGAGCGTTTTTCAATACAAGTACGAATGTTAGGTTAGGTTAAGATATGAACCGTCGTAAAACCGCATTAAACAATGTCAATTACTGAGATGCAGTGTTTTTCACCATTAAAAGTGGGGAACTGCGATATTTAATGTGAAAGCGCTTGCAACCGTCGTTAGGTTAGGTTAGGTTAGGTTAGGTTAGGTTAGATTAGGTTAGGTTGGGTTGAGTTGGGTTAGGTTAGGTTAGGTTAGGTTAGGTTGGGTTAGGTCAGGTTAGGTTAGGTTAGGTTACGTTAGGTTAGGTTAGATTACGTTAGGTTACGTTAGGTTACGTTAGGTTAGGTTAGGTTAGGTAAGGATAATTTGGTTAGGTTAGGTAAGGTTAGGTTAGGTTAGGTTAGGTTGGGTTGGGTGTTGTTGGGTTGGGTTGGGTTGGGTTAGGTTGGGTTAGGTTAGGTTAGGTTAGGTTAGGTTAGGTTACGTTAGGTTATGTTAGGTTAGGTTAGGTTACGTTAGGTTAGGTTAGGTCAGGTAAGGTTAGGTTACGTTAGAATAGGTTAGGTTAGGTTACGTTAGGTTAGGTTAAGTTAGGTTAGGTTAGGTTAGGTTAGGTTAGGTTGGGTTGGGTTGGGTTAGGTTGGGTTAGGTTAGGTTAGGTTAGGTTGGGTTAGGTTAGTTTAGGTTAGGTTAGGTTGGGTTGGGTTGGGTTAGGTTAGGTTAGGTAAGGTTAGGTTAGGTTAGGTTAGGTTAAGGTATGAACCGTTGTAAAAGCGCATTAAACAATGTCACTTAGTGAGATGCAGTGTTTTTCACCTTTACAAGTTGGGAACTACGATATCTAATGTGAAAGCGCATGAAACCGTCGTAATCTTGTAGAAAACATTGTAAAGTTGCGAGTAAAACGTTTTCTAACGATAGAAGTGCGAAGGTTAGGTTAGGTTAGGTTAGTTTAAGCTAGGTAGCGTCGTGAAACTACCAAAAACGACGTCATCTAACGAGATAGTGTTGTTTTATTGCGAGTATTAAACTGCGATAGGTGAAATGTTGTGAATGCACACAAAACGGCATGAACAAGCCAAATACTGCGTGTTCTACCGTTACAAGTGCGAAACTGCTATATTGTGATATTCTCGTTAAAGCGCATGCAAGCATCGTGAAACCTTAAAGAACAATGTCATTTAGCGAGATACAGCGTTCTGTACTGCAATAAGTTGGTGAAAAACTGTGAGGTTATGCAAATATCGTAATTGTGAACGAAACAGTGTAATAGAGCGTTTTTCAATACAAGTACGAATGTTAGGTTAGGTTAAGATATGAACCGTCGTAAAACCGCATTAAACAATGTCACTTAGTGAGATGCAGTGTTTTTCACCATTACAAGTTGGGAACTGCGATATCTAATGTGAAAGCGCTTGCAAACGTCGTTAGGTTAGGTTAGGTTAGGTTAGGTTACGTTAGGTTAGGTTTGGTTAGGTTAGGTTAGGTTAGGTTATGTTAGGTTAGGTGGGGTTGGGTTAGGTTAGGTTAGGTTACGTTAGGTTAAGGTATGAACCGTCGTAAAACCGCAATAAACATTGTCACTTAGTGAGATGCAGTGTTTTTCACCTTTACAAGTCGGGAACTGCGATATCTAATGTGAAAGCGCTTGAAACCGTCGTAATGTTGTAGAAAGCAATGTAAAGTAGCGAGTAAAACGTTTTCTAACGATAGAAGTGCGAAGGTTATGTTAGGTTGAGTTATGTTAGTTTAAGCTAGGTAGCGTCGTGAAACCACCAAAAACGACGTCATCTAACGAGATAGTGTTGTTTTATTGCGAGTACGAAACTGCGATAGGTAAAATGTTGTGAAAGCACACAAAACGGCATGAACAAGCCAAATACTGCGTGTTGTACCGTTACAAGTGCGAAAGTGCTATGTTGTGACATTCTCGCTAAAGCGCATGCAAGTATCGTGAAACCTTAAAGAACGATGTCATTTAGGGAGATACAGCGTTCTGTACTGTAATAAGTTGGTGAGAAACTGTGAGGTCAAGCAAATATCGTAATTGTGAACGAAACAGTGTAATTGAGCGTCTTTAGATACAAGTGCGAATGTTAGGTTAGGTTGACATATGAACCGTCGTAAAACCGCATTAAACAATGTCACTTAGTGAGATATAGTGTTTTTCAACATTACAAGTCGGGAACTACGTTATCTAATGTGAAAGCGCATGAAACCGTCGTTAGGTTAGGTTAGGTTAGGTTAGGTTAGGTTAGGTTACGTTAGGTTAGGTTAGGTTACGTTAGGTTAGGTTAGGTTACGTTAGGTTAGGTTAGGTTAGGTAAGGATAATTTGGTTAGGTTAGGTAAGGTTAGGTTAGGTTAGGTTAGGTTGGGTTGGGTGTTGGGTTGGGTTGGGTTGGGTTAGGTTGGGTTAGGTTAGGTTAGGTTACGTTCGGTTAGGTTAGGTTAGGTTACGTTAGGTTATGTTAGGTTAGGTTAGGTTACGTTAGGTTAGGTTAGGTCAGGTAAGGTTAGGTTACGTTAGAATAGGTTAGGTTAGGTTAAGTTAGGTTAGGTTAGGTTAGGTTAGGTTAGGTTAGGTTGGGTTGGGTTGGGTTAGGTTGGGTTAGGTTAGGTTAGGTTAGGTTGGGTTAGGTTAGTTTAGGTTAGGTTAGGTTAGGTTGGGTTGGGTTGGGTTAGGTTAGGTTAGGTTAGGTAAGGTTAGGTTAGGTTAGGTTAGGTTAAGGTATGAACCGTTGTAAAACCGCATTAAACAATGTCACTTAGTGAGATGCAGTGTTTTTCACCTTTACAAGTTGGGAACTGTGATATCTAATGTGAAAGCGCTTGAAACCGTCGTAATGTTGTAGAAAGCAATGTAAAGTAGCGAGTAAAACGTTTTCTAACGATAGAAGTGCGAAGGTCATGTTAGGTTGAGTTATGTTAGTTTAAGCTAGGTAGCGTCGTGAAACTACCAAAAACAACGTCATCTAACGAGATAGTGTTGTTTTATTGCGAGTACGAAACTGCGATAGGTGAAATGTTGTGAAAGCACACAAAACGGCATGAACAAGCCAAATACTGCGTGTTCTACCGTTACAAGTGCGAAACTGCTATATTGTGATATTCTCGTTAAAGCGCATGCAAGCATCGTGAAACCTTAAAGAACAATGTCATTTAGCGAGATACAGCGTTCTGTACTGCAATAAGTTGGTGAAAAACTGTGAGGTTATGCAAATATCGTAATTGTGAACGAAACAGTGTAATAGAGCGTTTTTCAATACAAGTACGAATGTTAGGTTAGGTTAAGATATGAACCGTCGTAAAACCGCATTAAACAATGTCACTTAGTGAGATGCAGTGTTTTTCACCATTACAAGTTGGGAACTGCGATATCTAATGTGAAAGCGCATGAAACCGTCGTAATCTTGTAGAAAACATTGTAAAGTTGCGAGTAAAACGTTTTCTAACGATAGAAGTGCGAAGGTTAGGTTAGGTTAGGTTAGTTTAGGCTAGGTAGCGTCGTGAAACTACCAAAAACGACGTCATCTAACGAGATAGTGTTGTTTTGTTGCGAGTATTAAACTGCGATAGGTGAAATGTTGTGAATGCACACAAAACGGCATGAACAAGCCAAATACTGCGTGTTCTACCGTTACAAGTGCGAAACTGCTATATTGTGATATTCTCGTTAAAGCGCATGCAAGCATCGTGAAACCTTAAAGAACAATGTCATTTAGCGAGATACAGCGTTCTGTACTGCAATAAGTTGGTGAAAAACTGTGAGGTTATGCAAATATCGTAATTGTGAACGAAACAGTGTAATAGAGCGTTTTTCAATACAAGTACGAATGTTAGGTTAGGTTAAGATATGAACCGTCGTAAAACCGCATTAAACAATGTCACTTAGTGAGATGCAGTGTTTTTCACCATTACAAGTTGGGAACTGCGATATCTAATGTGAAAGCGCTTGAAACCGTCGTAATGTTGTAGAAAGCAATGTAAAGTAGCGAGTAAAACGTTTTCTAACGATAGAAGTGCGAAGGTTATGTTAGGTTGAGTTATGTTAGTTTAAGCTAGGTAGCGTCGTGAAAGCACCAAAAACGACGTCATCTAACGAGATAGTGTTGTTTTATTGCGAGTACGAAACTGCGATAGGTAAAATGTTGTGAAAGCACACAAAATGGCATGAACAAGCCGAATACTGCGTGTTGTACCGTTACAAGTGCGAAACTGCTATGTTGTGACATTCTCGGTAAAGCGCATGCAAGTATCGTGAAACCTTAAAGAACGATGTCATTTAGCGAGATACAGCGTTCTGTACTGTAATAAGTTGGTGAGAAACTGTGAGGTCAAGCAAATATCGTAATTGTGAACGAAACAGTGTAATTGAGCGTCTTTAGAAACAAGTGCGAATGTTAGGTTAGGTTGACATATCAACCGTCGTAAAACCGCATTAAACAATGTCACTTAGTGAGATGTAGTGTTTTTCAACATTACAAGTCGGGAACTACGATATTTAATGTGAAAGCGCATGAAACCGTCGTAATCTTGTAGAAAACATTGTAAAGTTGCGAGTAAAACGTTTTCTAACGATAGAAGTGCGAAGGTTAGGTTAGGTTAGGTTAGTTTAAGCTAGGTAGCGTCGTGAAACTACCAAAAACGACGTCATCTAACGAGATAGTGTTGTTTTATTGCGAGTATTAAACTGCGATAGGTGAAATGTTGTGAATGCACACAAAACGGCATGAACAAGCCAAATACTGCGTGTTCTACCGTTACAAGTGCGAAACTGCTATATTGTGATATTCTCGTTAAAGCGCATGCAAGCATCGTGAAACCTTAAAGAACAATGTCATTTAGCGAGATACAGCGTTCTGTACTGCAATAAGTTGGTGAAAAACTGTGAGGTTATGCAAATATCGTAATTGTGAACGAAACAGTGTAATAGAGCGTTTTTCAATACAAGTACGAATGTTAGGTTAGGTTAAGATATGAACCGTCGTAAAACCGCATTAAACAATGTCACTTAGTGAGATGCAGTGTTTTTCACCATTACAAGTTGGGAACTGCGATATCTAATGTGAAAGCGCTTGCAAACGTCGTTAGGTTAGGTTAGGTTAAGTTAGGTTAGGTTACGTTAGGTTAGGTTTGGTTAGGTTAGGTTAGGTTAGGTTATGTTAGGTTAGGTTGGGTTAGGTTAGGTTAGGTTACGTTAGGTTAAGGTATGAACCGTCGTAAAACCGCAATAAACAATGTCACTTAGTGAGATGCAGTGTTTTTCACCTTTACAAGTCGGGAACTGCGATATCTAATGTGAAAGCGCTTGAAACCGTCGTAATGTTGTAGAAAGCAATGTAAAGTAGCGAGTAAAACGTTTTCTAACGATAGAAGTGCGAAGGTTATGTTAGGTTGAGTTATGTTAGTTTAAGCTAGGTAGCGTCGTGAAACCACCAAAAACGACGTCATCTAACGAGATAGTGTTGTTTTATTGCGAGTACGAAACTGCGATAGGTAAAATGTTGTGAAAGCACACAAAACGGCATGAACAAGCCAAATACTGCGTGTTGTACCGTTACAAGTGCGAAAGTGCTATGTTGTGACATTCTCGCTAAAGCGCATGCAAGTATCGTGAAACCTTAAAGAACGATGTCATTTAGCGAGATACAGCGTTCTGTACTGTAATAAGTTGGTGAGAAACTGTGAGGTCAAGCAAATATCGTAATTGTGAACGAAACAGTGTAATTGAGCGTCTTTAGATACAAGTGCGAATGTTAGGTTAGGTTGACATATGAACCGTCGTAAAACCGCATTAAACAATGTCACTTAGTGAGATATAGTGTTTTTCAACATTACAAGTCGGGAACTACGATATCTAATGTGAAAGCGCATGAAACCGTCGTAATCTTGTAGAAAACATTGTAGAGTGGCGAGTAAAACGTTTTCTAACGATAGAAGTGCGAAGGTTAGGTTAGGTTAGGTTAGTTTAAGCTAGGTAGCGTCGTGAAACTACCAAAAACGACGTCATCTAACGAGATAGTGTTGTTTTATAGCGAGTATTAAACTGCGATAGGTGAAATGTTGTGAAAGCACACAAAACGGCATGAACAAGCCAAATACTGCGTGTTCTACCGTTACAAGTGCGAAACTGCTATATTGTGATATTCTCGTTAAAGCGCATGCAAGCATCGTGAAACCTTAAAGAACAATGTCATTTAGCGAGATACAGCGTTCTGTACTGCAATAAGTTGGTGAAAAACTGTGAGGTTATGCAAATATCGTAATTGTGAACAAAACAGTGTAATAGAGCGTTTTTAGATACAAGTGCGAATGTTAGGTTAGGTTAAGATATGAACCGTCGTAAAACCGCATTAAACAATGTCAATTACTGAGATGCAGTGTTTTTCACCATTAAAAGTGGGGAACTGCGATATTTAATGTGAAAGCGCTTGCAACCGTCGTTAGGTTAGGTTAGGTTAGGTTAGGTTAGGTTAGATTAGGTTGGGTTGAGTTGGGTTAGGTTAGGTTAGGTTAGGTTGGGTTAGGTCAGGTTAGGTTAGGTTAGGTTACGTTAGGTTAGGTTAGATTACGTTAGGTTAGGTTAGGTTACGTTAGGTTAGGTTAGGTTAGGTAAGGATAATTTGGTTAGGTTAGGTAAGGTTAGGTTAGGTTAGGTTAGGTTGGGTTGGGTGTTGTTGGGTTGGGTTGGGTTGGGTTAGGTTGGGTTAGGTTAGGTTAGGTTAGGTTAGGTTACGTTAGGTTATGTTAGGTTAGGTTAGGTTACGTTAGGTTAGGTTAGGTCAGGTAAGGTTAGGTTACGTTAGAATAGGTTAGGTTAGGTTACGTTAGGTTAGGTTAAGTTAGGTTAGGTTAGGTTAGGTTAGGTTGGGTTGGGTTGGGTTAGGTTGGGTTAGGTTAGGTTAGGTTGGGTTAGGTTAGTTTAGGTTAGGTTAGGTTAGGTTGGGTTGGGTTGGGTTAGGTTAGGTTAGGTAAGGTTAGGTTAGGTTAGGTTAAGGTATGAACCGTTGTAAAAGCGCATTAAACAATGTCACTTAGTGAGATGCAGTGTTTTTCAACTTTACAAGTCGGGAACTGCGATATCTAATGTGAAAGCGCTTGAAACCGTCGTAATGTTGTAGAAAGCAATGTAAAGTAGCGAGTAAAACGTTTTCTAACGATAGAAGTGCGAAGGTTATGTTAGGTTGAGTTATGTTAGTTTAAGCTAGGTAGCGTCGTGAAACCACCAAAAACGACGTCATCTAACGAGATAGTGTTGTTTTATTGCGAGTACGAAACTGCGATAGGTAAAATGTTGTGAAAGCACACAAAACGGCATGAACAAGCCAAATACTGCGTGTTGTACCGTTACAAGTGCGAAAGTGCTATGTTGTGACATTCTCGCTAAAGCGCATGCAAGTATCGTGAAACCTTAAAGAACGATGTCATTTAGCGAGATACAGCGTTCTGTACTGTAATAAGTTGGTGAGAAACTGTGAGGTCAAGCAAATATTGTAATTGTGAACGAAACAGTGTAATTGAGCGTCTTTAGATACAAGTGCGAATGTTAGGTTAGGTTGACATATGAACCGTCGTAAAACCGCATTAAACAATGTCACTTAGTGAGATATAGTGTTTTTCAACATTACAAGTCGGGAACTACGATATCTAATGTGAAAGCGCATGAAACCGTCGTAATCTTGTAGAAAACATTGTAGAGTGGCGAGTAAAACGTTTTCTAACGATAGAAGTGCGAAGGTTAGGTTAGGTTAGGTTAGTTTAAGCTAGGTAGCGTCGTGAAACTACCAAAAACGACGTCATCTAACGAGATAGTGTTGTTTTATAGCGAGTATTAAACTGCGATAGGTGAAATGTTGTGAAAGCACACAAAACGGCATGAACAAGCCAAATACTGCGTGTTCTACCGTTACAAGTGCGAAAGTGCTATATTGTGATATTCTCGTTAAAGCGCATGCAAGCATCGTGAAACCTTAAAGAACAATGTCATTTAGCGAGATACAGCGTTCTGTACTGCAATAAGTTGGTGAAAAACTGTGAGGTTATGCAAATATCGTAATTGTGAACAAAACAGTGTAATAGAGCGTTTTTAGATACAAGTGCGAATGTTAGGTTAGGTTAAGATATGAACCGTCGTAAAACCGCATTAAACAATGTCAATTACTGAGATGCAGTGTTTTTCACCATTAAAAGTGGGGAACTGCGATATTTAATGTGAAAGCGCTTGCAACCGTCGTTAGGTTAGGTTAGGTTAGGTTAGGTTAGGTTAGATTAGGTTGGGTTGAGTTGGGTTAGGTTAGGTTAGGTTAGGTTGGGTTAGGTCAGGTTAGGTTAGGTTAGGTTACGTTAGGTTAGGTTAGATTACGTTAGGTTAGGTTAGGTTACGTTAGGTTAGGTTAGGTTAGGTAAGGATAATTTGGTTAGGTTTGGTAAGGTTAGGTTAGGTTAGGTTAGGTTGGGTTGGGTGTTGTTGGGTTGGGTTGGGTTGGGTTAGGTTGGGTTAGGTTAGGTTAGGTTAGGTTAGGTTACGTTAGGTTATGTTAGGTTAGGTTAGGTTACGTTAGGTTAGGTTAGGTCAGGTAAGGTTAGGTTACGTTAGAATAGGTTAGGTTAGGTTACGTTAGGTTAGGTTAAGTTAGGTTAGGTTAGGTTAGGTTAGGTTAGGTTGGGTTGGGTTGGGTTAGGTTGGGTTAGGTTAGGTTAGGTTGGGTTAGGTTAGTTTAGGTTAGGTTAGGTTAGGTTGGGTTGGGTTGGGTTAGGTTAGGTTAGGTAAGGTTAGGTTAGGTTAGGTTAAGGTATGAACCGTTGTAAAAGCGCATTAAACAATGTCACTTAGTGAGATGCAGTGTTTTTCACCTTTACAAGTTGGGAACTGTGTTATCTAATGTGAAAGGGCTTGAAACCGTCGTAATGTTGTAGAAAGCAATGTAAAGTAGCGAGTAAAACGTTTTCTAACGATAGAAGTGCGAAGGTCATGTTAGGTTGAGTTATGTTAGTTTAAGCTAGGTAGCGTCGTGAAACTACCAAAAACAACGTCATCTCACGAGATAGTGTTGTTTTATTGCGAGTACGAAACTGTGATAGATAAAATGTTGTGAAAGCACACAAAATGGCATGAACAAGCCAAATACTGCGTGTTGTACCGTTACAAGTGCGAAACTGCTATGTTGTGACATTCTCGGTAAAGCGCATGCAAGTATCGTGAAACCTTAAAGAACGATGTCATTTAGCGAGATACAGCGTTCTGTACTGTAATAAGCTGATGAGAAACTGTGAGGTCAAGCAAATATCGTAATTGTGAACGAAACAGTGTAATTGAGCGTCTTTAGATACAAGTGCGAATGTTAGGTTAGGTTGACATATCAACAGTCGTAAAACCGCATTAAACAATGTCACTTAGTGAGATGTAGTGTTTTTCAACATTACAAGTCGGGAACTACGATATCTAATGTGAAAGCGCATGAAACCGTCGTAATCTTGTAGAAAACATTGTAAAGTTGCGAGTAAAACGTTTTCTAACGATAGAAGTGCGAAGGTTAGGTTAGGTTAGGTTAGTTTAAGCTAGGTAGCGTCGTGAAACTACCAAAAACGACGTCATCTAACGAGATAGTGTTGTTTTATTGCGAGTATTAAACTGCGACAGGTGAAATGTTGTGAATGCACACAAAACGGCATGAACAAGCCAAATACTGCGTGTTCTACCGTTACAAGTGCGAAACTGCTATATTGTGATATTCTCGTTAAAGCGCATGCAAGCATCGTGAAACCTTAAAGAACAATGTCATTTAGCGAGATACAGCGTTCTGTACTGCAATAAGTTGGTGAAAAACTGTGAGGTTATGCAAATATCGTAATTGTGAACGAAACAGTGTAATAGAGCGTTTTTCAATACAAGTACGAATGTTAGGTTAGGTTAAGATATGAACCGTCGTAAAACCGCATTAAACAATGTCACTTAGTGAGATGCAGTGTTTTTCACCATTACAAGTTGGGAACTGCGATATCTAATGTGAAAGCGCTTGCAAACGTCGTTAGGTTAGGTTAGGTTAAGTTAGGTTAGGTTACGTTAGGTTAGGTTTGGTTAGGTTAGGTTAGGTTAGGTTATGTTAGGTTAGGTTGGGTTAGGTTAGGTTAGGTTACGTTAGGTTAAGGTATGAACCGTCGTAAAACCGCAATAAACAATGTCACTTAGTGAGATGCAGTGTTTTTCACCTTTACAAGTCGGGAACTGCGATATCTAATGTGAAAGCGCTTGAAACCGTCGTAATGTTGTAGAAAGCAATGTAAAGTAGCGAGTAAAACGTTTTCTAACGATAGAAGTGCGAAGGTTATGTTAGGTTGAGTTATGTTAGTTTAAGCTAGGTAGCGTCGTGAAACCACCAAAAACGACGTCATCTAACGAGATAGTGTTGTTTTATTGCGAGTACGAAACTGCGATAGGTAAAATGTTGTGAAAGCACACAAAACGGCATGAACAAGCCAAATACTGCGTGTTGTACCGTTACAAGTGCGAAAGTGCTATGTTGTGACATTCTCGCTAAAGCGCATGCAAGTATCGTGAAACCTTAAAGAACGATGTCATTTAGCGAGATACAGCGTTCTGTACTGTAATAAGTTGGTGAGAAACTGTGAGGTCAAGCAAATATCGTAATTGTGAACGAAACAGTGTAATTGAGCGTCTTTAGATACAAGTGCGAATGTTAGGTTAGGTTGACATATGAACCGTCGTAAAACCGCATTAAACAATGTCACTTAGTGAGATATAGTGTTTTTCAACATTACAAGTCGGGAACTACGATATCTAATGTGAAAGCGCATGAAACCGTCGTAATCTTGTAGAAAACATTGTAGAGTGGCGAGTAAAACGTTTTCTAACGATAGAAGTGCGAAGGTTAGGTTAGGTTAGGTTAGTTTAAGCTAGGTAGCGTCGTGAAACTACCAAAAACGACGTCATCTAACGAAATAGTGTTGTTTTATAGCGAGTATTAAACTGCGATAGGTGAAATGTTGTGAAAGCACACAAAACGGCATGAACAAGCCAAATACTGCGTGTTCTACCGTTACAAGTGCGAAACTGCTATATTGTGATATTCTCGTTAAAGCGCATGCAAGCATCGTGAAACCTTAAAGAACAATGTCATTTAGCGAGATACAGCGTTCTGTACTGCAATAAGTTGGTGAAAAACTGTGAGGTTATGCAAATATCGTAATTGTGAACAAAACAGTGTAATAGAGCGTTTTTAGATACAAGTGCGAATGTTAGGTTAGGTTAAGATATGAACCGTCGTAAAACCGCATTAAACAATGTCAATTACTGAGATGCAGTGTTTTTCACCATTAAAAGTGGGGAACTGCGATATTTAATGTGAAAGCGCTTGCAACCGTCGTTAGGTTAGGTTAGGTTAGGTTAGGTTAGGTTAGGTTAGATTAGGTTGGGTTGAGTTGGGTTAGGTTAGGTTAGGTTAGGTTGGGTTAGGTCAGGTTAGGTTAGGTTAGGTTACGTTAGGTTAGGTTAGATTACGTTAGGTTAGGTTAGGTTACGTTAGGTTAGGTTAGGTTAGGTAAGGATAATTTGGTTAGGTTAGGTAAGGTTAGGTTAGGTTAGGTTAGGTTGGGTTGGGTGTTGTTGGGTTGGGTTGGGTTGGGTTAGGTTGGGTTAGGTTAGGTTAGGTTAGGTTAGGTTAGGTTAGGTTACGTTAGGTTATGTTAGGTTAGGTTAGGTTACGTTAGGTTAGGTTAGGTCAGGTAAGGTTAGGTTACGTTAGAATAGGTTAGGTTAGGTTACGTTAGGTTAGGTTAAGTTAGGTTAGGTTAGGTTAGGTTAGGTTAGGTTGGGTTGGGTTGGGTTAGGTTGGGTTAGGTTAGGTTAGGTTGGGTTAGGTTAGTTTAGGTTAGGTTAGGTTAGGTTGGGTTGGGTTGGGTTAGGTTAGGTTAGGTAAGGTTAGGTTAGGTTAGGTTAAGGTATGAACCGTTGTAAAAGCGCATTAAACAATGTCACTTAGTGAGATGCAGTGTTTTTCACCTTTACAAGTCGGGAACTGCGATATCTAATGTGAAAGCGCTTGAAACCGTCGTAATGTTGTAGAAAGCAATGTAAAGTAGCGAGTAAAACGTTTTCTAACGATAGAAGTGCGAAGGTTATGTTAGGTTGAGTTATGTTAGTTTAAGCTAGGTAGCGTCGTGAAACCACCAAAAACGACGTCATCTAACGAGATAGTGTTGTTTTATTGCGAGTACGAAACTGCGATAGGTAAAATGTTGTGAAAGCACACAAAACGGCATGAACAAGCCAAATACTGCGTGTTGTACCGTTACAAGTGCGAAAGTGCTATGTTGTGACATTCTCGCTAAAGCGCATGCAAGTATCGTGAAACCTTAAAGAACGATGTCATTTAGCGAGATACAGCGTTCTGTACTGTAATAAGTTGGTGAGAAACTGTGAGGTCAAGCAAATATTGTAATTGTGAACGAAACAGTGTAATTGAGCGTCTTTAGATACAAGTGCGAATGTTAGGTTAGGTTGACATATGAACCGTCGTAAAACCGCATTAAACAATGTCACTTAGTGAGATATAGTGTTTTTCAACATTACAAGTCGGGAACTACGATATCTAATGTGAAAGCGCATGAAACCGTCGTAATCTTGTAGAAAACATTGTAGAGTGGCGAGTAAAACGTTTTCTAACGATAGAAGTGCGAAGGTTAGGTTAGGTTAGGTTAGTTTAAGCTAGGTAGCGTCGTGAAACTACCAAAAACGACGTCATCTAACGAGATAGTGTTGTTTTATAGCGAGTATTAAACTGCGATAGGTGAAATGTTGTGAAAGCACACAAAACGGCATGAACAAGCCAAATACTGCGTGTTCTACCGTTACAAGTGCGAAACTGCTATATTGTGATATTCTCGTTAAAGCGCATGCAAGCATCGTGAAACCTTAAAGAACAATGTCATTTAGCGAGATACAGCGTTCTGTACTGCAATAAGTTGGTGAAAAACTGTGAGGTTATGCAAATATCGTAATTGTGAACAAAACAGTGTAATAGAGCGTTTTTAGATACAAGTGCGAATGTTAGGTTAGGTTAAGATATGAACCGTCGTAAAACCGCATTAAACAATGTCAATTACTGAGATGCAGTGTTTTTCACCATTAAAAGTGGGGAACTGCGATATTTAATGTGAAAGCGCTTGCAACCGTCGTTAGGTTAGGTTAGGTTAGGTTAGGTTAGGTTAGGTTAGGTTAGGTTAGGTTAGATTAGGTTGGGTTGAGTTGGGTTAGGTTAGGTTAGGTCAGGTTAGGTTAGGTTAGGTTACGTTAGGTTAGGTTAGATTACGTTAGGTTAGGTTAGGTTACGTTAGGTTAGGTTAGGTTAGGTAAGGATAATTTGGTTAGGTTTGGTAAGGTTAGGTTAGGTTAGGTTAGGTTGGGTTGGGTGTTGTTGGGTTGGGTTGGGTTGGGTTAGGTTGGGTTAGGTTAGGTTAGGTTAGGTTAGGTTAGGTTACGTTAGGTTAAGTTAGGTTAGGTTAGGTTACGTTAGGTTAGGTTAGGTCAGGTAAGGTTAGGTTACGTTAGAATAGGTTAGGTTAGGTTACGTTAGGTTAGGTTAAGTTAGGTTAGGTTAGGTTAGGTTAGGTTAGGTTGGGTTGGGTTGGGTTAGGTTGGGTTAGGTTAGTTTAGGTTAGGTTAGGTTAGGTTGGGTTGGGTTGGGTTAGGTTAGGTTAGGTAAGGTTAGGTTAGGTTAGGTTAAGGTATGAACCGTTGTAAAAGCGCATTAAACAATGTCACTTAGTGAGATGCAGTGTTTTTCACCTTTACAAGTTGGGAACTGTGTTATCTAATGTGAAAGCGCTTGAAACCGTCGTAATGTTGTAGAAAGCAATGTAAAGTAGCGAGTAAAACGTTTTCTAACGATAGAAGTGCGAAGGTCATGTTAGGTTGAGTTATGTTAGTTTAAGCTAGGTAGCGTCGTGAAACTACCAAAAACAACGTCATCTCACGAGATAGTGTTGTTTTATTGCGAGTACGAAACTGTGATAGATAAAATGTTGTGAAAGCACACAAAATGGCATGAACAAGCCAAATACTGCGTGTTGTACCGTTACAAGTGCGAAACTGCTATGTTGTGACATTCTCGGTAAAGCGCATGCAAGTATCGTGAAACCTTAAAGAACGATGTCATTTAGCGAGATACAGCGTTCTGTACTGTAATAAGTTGGTGAGAAACTGTGAGGTCAAGCAAATATCGTAATTGTGAACGAAACAGTGTAATTGAGCGTCTTTAGATACAAGTGCGAATGTTAGGTTAGGTTGACATATCAACAGTCGTAAAACCGCATTAAACAATGTCACTTAGTGAGATGTAGTGTTTTTCAACATTACAAGTCGGGAACTACGATATCTAATGTGAAAGCGCATGAAACCGTCGTAATCTTGTAGAAAACATTGTAAAGTTGCGAGTAAAACGTTTTCTAACGATAGAAGTGCGAAGGTTAGGTTAGGTTAGGTTAGTTTAAGCTAGGTAGCGTCGTGAAACTACCAAAAACGACGTCATCTAACGAGATAGTGTTGTTTTATTGCGAGTATTAAACTGCGATAGGTGAAATGTTGTGAATGCACACAAAACGGCATGAACAAGCCAAATACTGCGTGTTCTACCGTTACAAGTGCGAAACTGCTATATTGTGATATTCTCGTTAAAGCGCATGCAAGCATCGTGAAACCTTAAAGAACATTGTCATTTAGCGAGATACAGCGTTCTGTACTGCAATAAGTTGGTGAAAAACTGTGAGGTTATGCAAATATCGTAATTGTGAACGAAACAGTGTAATAGAGCGTTTTTCAATACAAGTACGAATGTTAGGTTAGGTTAAGATATGAACCGTCGTAAAACCGCATTAAACAATGTCACTTAGTGAGATGCAGTGTTTTTCACCATTACAAGTTGGGAACTGCGATATCTAATGTGAAAGCGCTTGCAAACGTCGTTAGGTTAGGTTAGGTTAGGTTACGTTAGGTTAGGTTTGGTTAGGTTAGGTTAGGTTAGGTTATGTTAGGTTAGGTTGGGTTGGGTTAGGTTAGGTTAGGTTACGTTAGGTTAAGGTATGAACCGTCGTAAAACCGCAATAAACAATGTCACTTAGTGAGATGCAGTGTTTTTCACCTTTACAAGTCGGGAACTGCGATATCTAATGTGAAAGCGCTTGAAACCGTCGTAATGTTGTAGAAAGCAATGTAAAGTAGCGAGTAAAACGTTTTCTAACGATAGAAGTGCGAAGGTTATGTTAGGTTGAGTTATGTTAGTTTAAGCTAGGTAGCGTCGTGAAACCACCAAAAACGACGTCATCTAACGAGATAGTGTTGTTTTATTGCGAGTACGAAACTGCGATAGGTAAAATGTTGTGAAAGCACACAAAACGGCATGAACAAGCCAAATACTGCGTGTTGTACCGTTACAAGTGCGAAAGTGCTATGTTGTGACATTCTCGCTAAAGCGCATGCAAGTATCGTGAAACCTTAAAGAACGATGTCATTTAGGGAGATACAGCGTTCTGTACTGTAATAAGTTGGTGAGAAACTGTGAGGTCAAGCAAATATCGTAATTGTGAACGAAACAGTGTAATTGAGCGTCTTTAGATACAAGTGCGAATGTTAGGTTAGGTTGACATATGAACCGTCGTAAAACCGCATTAAACAATGTCACTTAGTGAGATATAGTGTTTTTCAACATTACAAGTCGGGAACTACGTTATCTAATGTGAAAGCGCATGAAACCGTCGTAATCTTGTAGAAAACATTGTAGAGTGGCGAGTAAAACGTTTTCTAACGATAGAAGTGCGAAGGTTAGGTTAGGTTAGGTTAGTTTAAGCTAGGTAGCGTCGTGAAACTACCAAAAACGACGTCATCTAACGAGGTAGTGTTGTTTTATAGCGAGTAGTAAACTGCGATAGGTGAAATGTTGTGAAAGCACACAAAACGGCATGAACAAGCCAAATACTGCGTGTTCTACCGTTACAAGTGCGAAACTGCTATATTGTGATATTCTCGTTAAAGCGCATGCAAGCATCGTGAAACCTTAAAGAACAATGTCATTTAGCGAGATACAGCGTTCTGTACTGCAATAAGTTGGTGAAAAACTGTGAGGTTATGCAAATATCGTAATTGTGAACAAAACAGTGTAATAGAGCGTTTTTAGATACAAGTGCGAATGTTAGGGTAGGTTAAGATATGAACCGTCGTAAAACCGCATTAAACAATGTCAATTACTGAGATGCAGTGTTTTTCACCATTAAAAGTGGGGAACTGCGATATTTAATGTGAAAGCGCTTGCAACCGTCGTTAGGTTAGGTTAGGTTAGGTTAGGTTAGGTTAGGTTAGGTTTGGTTAGGTTAGGTTAGGTTAGGTTGGGTTAGGTCAGGTTAGGTTAGGTTAGGTTACGTTAGGTTAGGTTAGGTTACGTTAGGTTAGGTTAGGTTACGTTAGGTTAGGTTAGGTTAGGTAAGGATAATTTGGTTAGGTTAGGTAAGGTTAGGTTAGGTTAGGTTAGGTTGGGTTGGGTGTTGTTGGGTTGGGTTGGGTTAGGTTGGGTTAGGTTAGGTTAGGTTACGTTCGGTTAGGTTAGGTTAGGTTACGTTAGGTTATGTTAGGTTAGGTTAGGTTACGTTAGGTTAGGTTAGGTCAGGTAAGGTTAGGTTACGTTAGAATAGGTTAGGTTAGGTTACGTTAGGTTAGGTTAAGTTAGGTTAGGTTAGGTTAGGTTAGGTTAGGTTGGGTTGGGTTGGGTTAGGTTGGGTTAGGTTAGGTTAGGTTAGGTTGGGTTAGGTTAGTTTAGGTTAGGTTAGGTTAGGTTGGGTTGGGTTGGGTTAGGTTAGGTTCGGTTAGGTAAGGTTAGGTTAGGTTAGGTTAGGTTAAGGTATGAACCGTTGTAAAACCGCATTAAACAATGTCACTTAGTGAGATGCAGTGTTTTTCACCTTTACAAGTTGGGAACTGTGATATATAATGTGAAAGCGCTTGAAACCGTCGTAATGTTGTAGAAAGCAATGTAAAGTAGCGAGTAAAACGTTTTCTAACGATAGAAGTGCGAAGGTCATGTTAGGTTGAGTTATGTTAGTTTAAGCTAGGTAGCGTCGTGAAACTACCAAAAACAACGTCATCTAACGAGATAGTGTTGTTTTATTGCGAGTACGAAACTGCGATAGGTGAAATGTTGTGAAAGCACACAAAACGGCATGAACAAGCCAAATACTGCGTGTTGTACCGTTACAAGTGCGAAACTGCTATGTTGTGACATTCTCGGTAAAGCGCATGCAAGTATCGTGAAACCTTAAAGAACGATGTCGTTTAGCGAGATACAGCGTTCTGTACTGCAATAAGTTGGTGGAAAACTGTGAGGTTATGCAAATATCGTAATTGTGAACGAAACAGTGTAATAGAGCGTTTTTCAATACAAGTACGAATGTTAGGTTAGGTTAAGATATGAACCGTCGTAAAACCGCATTAAACAATGTCACTTAGTGAGATGCAGTGTTTTTCACCATTACAAGTTGGGAACTGCGATATCTAATGTGAAAGCGCTTGAAACCGTCGTAATGTTGTAGAAAGCAATGTAAAGTAGCGAGTAAAACGTTTTCTAACGATAGAAGTGCGAAGGTTATGTTAGGTTGAGTTATGTTAGTTTAAGCTAGGTAGCGTCGTGAAACCACCAAAAACGACGTCATCTAACGAGATAGTGTTGTTTTATTGCGAGTACGAAACTGCGATAGGTAAAATGTTGTGAAAGCACACAAAATGGCATGAACAAGCCAAATACTGCGTGTTGTACCGTTACAAGTGCGAAACTGCTATGTTGTGACATTCTCGGTAAAGCGCATGCAAGTATCGTGAAACCTTAAAGAACGATGTCATTTAGCGAGATACAGCGTTCTGTACTGTAATAAGTTGGTGAGAAACTGTGAGGTCAAGCAAATATCGTAATTGTGAACGAAACAGTGTAATTGAGCGTCTTTAGATACAAGTGCGAATGTTAGGTTAGGTTGACATATCAACCGTCGTAAAACCGCATTAAACAATGTCACTTAGTGAGATGTAGTGTTTTTCAACATTACAAGTCGGGAACTACGATATCTAATGTGAAAGCGCATGAAACCGTCGTAATCTTGTAGAAAACATTGTAAAGTGGCGAGTAAAACGTTTTCTAACGATAGAAGTGCGAAGGTTAGGTTAGGTTAGGTTAGTTTAAGCTAGGTAGCGTCGTGAAACTACCAAAAACGACGTCATCTAACGAGATAGTGTTGTTTTATTGCGAGTATTAAACTGCGATAGGTGAAATGTTGTGAATGCACACAGAACGGCATGAACAAGCCAAATACTGCGTGTTCTACCGTTACAAGTGCGAAACTGCTATATTGTGATATTCTCGTTAAAGCGCATGCAAGCATCGTGAAACCTTAAAGAACAATGTCATTTAGCGAGATACAGCGTTCTGTACTGCAATAAGTTGGTGAAAAACTGTGAGGTTATGCAAATATCGTAATTGTGAACGAAACAGTGTAATAGAGCGTTTTTCAATACAAGTACGAATGTTAGGTTAGGTTAAGATATGAACCGTCGTAAAACCGCATTAAACAATGTCACTTAGTGAGATGCAGTGTTTTTCACCATTACAAGTTGGGAACTGCGATATCTAATGTGAAAGCGCTTGCAAACGTCGTTAGGTTAGGTTAGGTTAAGTTAGGTTAGGTTACGTTAGGTTAGGTTTGGTTAGGTTAGGTTAGGTTAGGTTATGTTAGGTTAGGTTGGGTTAGGTTAGGTTAGGTTACGTTAGGTTAAGGTATGAACCGTCGTAAAACCGCAATAAACAATGTCACTTAGTGAGATGCAGTGTTTTTCACCTTTACAAGTCGGGAACTGCGATATCTAATGTGAAAGCGCTTGAAACCGTCGTAATGTTGTAGAAAGCAATGTAAAGTAGCGAGTAAAACGTTTTCTAACGATAGAAGTGCGAAGGTTATGTTAGGTTGAGTTATGTTAGTTTAAGCTAGGTAGCGTCGTGAAACCACCAAAAACGACGTCATCTAACGAGATAGTGTTGTTTTATTGCGAGTACGAAACTGCGATAGGTAAAATGTTGTGAAAGCACACAAAACGGCATGAACAAGCCAAATACTGCGTGTTGTACCGTTACAAGTGCGAAAGTGCTATGTTGTGACATTCTCGCTAAAGCGCATGCAAGTATCGTGAAACCTTAAAGAACGATGTCATTTAGCGAGATACAGCGTTCTGTACTGTAATAAGTTGGTGAGAAACTGTGAGGTCAAGCAAATATCGTAATTGTGAACGAAACAGTGTAATTGAGCGTCTTTAGATACAAGTGCGAATGTTAGGTTAGGTTGACATATGAACCGTCGTAAAACCGCATTAAACAATGTCACTTAGTGAGATATAGTGTTTTTCAACATTACAAGTCGGGAACTACGATATCTAATGTGAAAGCGCATGAAACCGTCGTAATCTTGTAGAAAACATTGTAGAGTGGCGAGTAAAACGTTTTCTAACGATAGAAGTGCGAAGGTTAGGTTAGGTTAGGTTAGTTTAAGCTAGGTAGCGTCGTGAAACTACCAAAAACGACGTCATCTAACGAGATAGTGTTGTTTTATAGCGAGTATTAAACTGCGATAGGTGAAATGTTGTGAAAGCACACAAAACGGCATGAACAAGCCAAATACTGCGTGTTCTACCGTTACAAGTGCGAAACTGCTATATTGTGATATTCTCGTTAAAGCGCATGCAAGCATCGTGAAACCTTAAAGAACAATGTCATTTAGCGAGATACAGCGTTCTGTACTGCAATAAGTTGGTGAAAAACTGTGAGGTTATGCAAATATCGTAATTGTGAACAAAACAGTGTAATAGAGCGTTTTTAGATACAAGTGCGAATGTTAGGTTAGGTTAAGATATGAACCGTCGTAAAACCGCATTAAACAATGTCAATTACTGAGATGCAGTGTTTTTCACCATTAAAAGTGGGGAACTGCGATATTTAATGTGAAAGCGCTTGCAACCGTCGTTAGGTTAGGTTAGGTTAGGTTAGGTTAGGTTAGATTAGGTTGGGTTGAGTTGGGTTAGGTTAGGTTAGGTTAGGTTGGGTTAGGTCAGGTTAGGTTAGGTTAGGTTACGTTAGGTTAGGTTAGATTACGTTAGGTTAGGTTAGGTTACGTTAGGTTAGGTTAGGTTAGGTAAGGATAATTTGGTTAGGTTAGGTAAGGTTAGGTTAGGTTAGGTTAGGTTGGGTTGGGTGTTGTTGGGTTGGGTTGGGTTGGGTTAGGTTGGGTTAGGTTAGGTTAGGTTAGGTTAGGTTAGGTTACGTTAGGTTATGTTAGGTTAGGTTAGGTTACGTTAGGTTAGGTTAGGTCAGGTAAGGTTAGGTTACGTTAGAATAGGTTAGGTTAGGTTACGTTAGGTTAGGTTAAGTTAGGTTAGGTTAGGTTAGGTTAGGTTGGGTTGGGTTGGGTTAGGTTGGGTTAGGTTAGGTTAGGTTGGGTTAGGTTAGTTTAGGTTAGGTTAGGTTAGGTTGGGTTGGGTTGGGTTAGGTTAGGTTAGGTAAGGTTAGGTTAGGTTAGGTTAAGGTATGAACCGTTGTAAAAGCGCATTAAACAATGTCACTTAGTGAGATGCAGTGTTTTTCAACTTTACAAGTCGGGAACTGCGATATCTAATGTGAAAGCGCTTGAAACCGTCGTAATGTTGTAGAAAGCAATGTAAAGTAGCGAGTAAAACGTTTTCTAACGATAGAAGTGCGAAGGTTATGTTAGGTTGAGTTATGTTAGTTTAAGCTAGGTAGCGTCGTGAAACCACCAAAAACGACGTCATCTAACGAGATAGTGTTGTTTTATTGCGAGTACGAAACTGCGATAGGTAAAATGTTGTGAAAGCACACAAAACGGCATGAACAAGCCAAATACTGCGTGTTGTACCGTTACAAGTGCGAAAGTGCTATGTTGTGACATTCTCGCTAAAGCGCATGCAAGTATCGTGAAACCTTAAAGAACGATGTCATTTAGCGAGATACAGCGTTCTGTACTGTAATAAGTTGGTGAGAAACTGTGAGGTCAAGCAAATATTGTAATTGTGAACGAAACAGTGTAATTGAGCGTCTTTAGATACAAGTGCGAATGTTAGGTTAGGTTGACATATGAACCGTCGTAAAACCGCATTAAACAATGTCACTTAGTGAGATATAGTGTTTTTCAACATTACAAGTCGGGAACTACGATATCTAATGTGAAAGCGCATGAAACCGTCGTAATCTTGTAGAAAACATTGTAGAGTGGCGAGTAAAACGTTTTCTAACGATAGAAGTGCGAAGGTTAGGTTAGGTTAGGTTAGTTTAAGCTAGGTAGCGTCGTGAAACTACCAAAAACGACGTCATCTAACGAGATAGTGTTGTTTTATAGCGAGTATTAAACTGCGATAGGTGAAATGTTGTGAAAGCACACAAAACGGCATGAACAAGCCAAATACTGCGTGTTCTACCGTTACAAGTGCGAAAGTGCTATATTGTGATATTCTCGTTAAAGCGCATGCAAGCATCGTGAAACCTTAAAGAACAATGTCATTTAGCGAGATACAGCGTTCTGTACTGCAATAAGTTGGTGAAAAACTGTGAGGTTATGCAAATATCGTAATTGTGAACAAAACAGTGTAATAGAGCGTTTTTAGATACAAGTGCGAATGTTAGGTTAGGTTAAGATATGAACCGTCGTAAAACCGCATTAAACAATGTCAATTACTGAGATGCAGTGTTTTTCACCATTAAAAGTGGGGAACTGCGATATTTAATGTGAAAGCGCTTGCAACCGTCGTTAGGTTAGGTTAGGTTAGGTTAGGTTAGGTTAGATTAGGTTGGGTTGAGTTGGGTTAGGTTAGGTTAGGTTAGGTTGGGTTAGGTCAGGTTAGGTTAGGTTAGGTTACGTTAGGTTAGGTTAGATTACGTTAGGTTAGGTTAGGTTACGTTAGGTTAGGTTAGGTTAGGTAAGGATAATTTGGTTAGGTTTGGTAAGGTTAGGTTAGGTTAGGTTAGGTTGGGTTGGGTGTTGTTGGGTTGGGTTGGGTTGGGTTAGGTTGGGTTAGGTTAGGTTAGGTTAGGTTAGGTTACGTTAGGTTATGTTAGGTTAGGTTAGGTTACGTTAGGTTAGGTTAGGTCAGGTAAGGTTAGGTTACGTTAGAATAGGTTAGGTTAGGTTACGTTAGGTTAGGTTAAGTTAGGTTAGGTTAGGTTAGGTTAGGTTAGGTTGGGTTGGGTTGGGTTAGGTTGGGTTAGGTTAGGTTAGGTTGGGTTAGGTTAGTTTAGGTTAGGTTAGGTTAGGTTGGGTTGGGTTGGGTTAGGTTAGGTTAGGTAAGGTTAGGTTAGGTTAGGTTAAGGTATGAACCGTTGTAAAAGCGCATTAAACAATGTCACTTAGTGAGATGCAGTGTTTTTCACCTTTACAAGTTGGGAACTGTGTTATCTAATGTGAAAGGGCTTGAAACCGTCGTAATGTTGTAGAAAGCAATGTAAAGTAGCGAGTAAAACGTTTTCTAACGATAGAAGTGCGAAGGTCATGTTAGGTTGAGTTATGTTAGTTTAAGCTAGGTAGCGTCGTGAAACTACCAAAAACAACGTCATCTCACGAGATAGTGTTGTTTTATTGCGAGTACGAAACTGTGATAGATAAAATGTTGTGAAAGCACACAAAATGGCATGAACAAGCCAAATACTGCGTGTTGTACCGTTACAAGTGCGAAACTGCTATGTTGTGACATTCTCGGTAAAGCGCATGCAAGTATCGTGAAACCTTAAAGAACGATGTCATTTAGCGAGATACAGCGTTCTGTACTGTAATAAGCTGATGAGAAACTGTGAGGTCAAGCAAATATCGTAATTGTGAACGAAACAGTGTAATTGAGCGTCTTTAGATACAAGTGCGAATGTTAGGTTAGGTTGACATATCAACAGTCGTAAAACCGCATTAAACAATGTCACTTAGTGAGATGTAGTGTTTTTCAACATTACAAGTCGGGAACTACGATATCTAATGTGAAAGCGCATGAAACCGTCGTAATCTTGTAGAAAACATTGTAAAGTTGCGAGTAAAACGTTTTCTAACGATAGAAGTGCGAAGGTTAGGTTAGGTTAGGTTAGTTTAAGCTAGGTAGCGTCGTGAAACTACCAAAAACGACGTCATCTAACGAGATAGTGTTGTTTTATTGCGAGTATTAAACTGCGACAGGTGAAATGTTGTGAATGCACACAAAACGGCATGAACAAGCCAAATACTGCGTGTTCTACCGTTACAAGTGCGAAACTGCTATATTGTGATATTCTCGTTAAAGCGCATGCAAGCATCGTGAAACCTTAAAGAACAATGTCATTTAGCGAGATACAGCGTTCTGTACTGCAATAAGTTGGTGAAAAACTGTGAGGTTATGCAAATATCGTAATTGTGAACGAAACAGTGTAATAGAGCGTTTTTCAATACAAGTACGAATGTTAGGTTAGGTTAAGATATGAACCGTCGTAAAACCGCATTAAACAATGTCACTTAGTGAGATGCAGTGTTTTTCACCATTACAAGTTGGGAACTGCGATATCTAATGTGAAAGCGCTTGCAAACGTCGTTAGGTTAGGTTAGGTTAAGTTAGGTTAGGTTACGTTAGGTTAGGTTTGGTTAGGTTAGGTTAGGTTAGGTTATGTTAGGTTAGGTTGGGTTAGGTTAGGTTAGGTTACGTTAGGTTAAGGTATGAACCGTCGTAAAACCGCAATAAACAATGTCACTTAGTGAGATGCAGTGTTTTTCACCTTTACAAGTCGGGAACTGCGATATCTAATGTGAAAGCGCTTGAAACCGTCGTAATGTTGTAGAAAGCAATGTAAAGTAGCGAGTAAAACGTTTTCTAACGATAGAAGTGCGAAGGTTATGTTAGGTTGAGTTATGTTAGTTTAAGCTAGGTAGCGTCGTGAAACCACCAAAAACGACGTCATCTAACGAGATAGTGTTGTTTTATTGCGAGTACGAAACTGCGATAGGTAAAATGTTGTGAAAGCACACAAAACGGCATGAACAAGCCAAATACTGCGTGTTGTACCGTTACAAGTGCGAAAGTGCTATGTTGTGACATTCTCGCTAAAGCGCATGCAAGTATCGTGAAACCTTAAAGAACGATGTCATTTAGCGAGATACAGCGTTCTGTACTGTAATAAGTTGGTGAGAAACTGTGAGGTCAAGCAAATATCGTAATTGTGAACGAAACAGTGTAATGGAGCGTCTTTAGATACAAGTGCGAATGTTAGGTTAGGTTGACATATGAACCGTCGTAAAACCGCATTAAACAATGTCACTTAGTGAGATATAGTGTTTTTCAACATTACAAGTCGGGAACTACGATATCTAATGTGAAAGCGCATGAAACCGTCGTAATCTTGTAGAAAACATTGTAGAGTGGCGAGTAAAACGTTTTCTAACGATAGAAGTGCGAAGGTTAGGTTAGGTTAGGTTAGTTTAAGCTAGGTAGCGTCGTGAAACTACCAAAAACGACGTCATCTAACGAAATAGTGTTGTTTTATAGCGAGTATTAAACTGCGATAGGTGAAATGTTGTGAAAGCACACAAAACGGCATGAACAAGCCAAATACTGCGTGTTCTACCGTTACAAGTGCGAAACTGCTATATTGTGATATTCTCGTTAAAGCGCATGCAAGCATCGTGAAACCTTAAAGAACAATGTCATTTAGCGAGATACAGCGTTCTGTACTGCAATAAGTTGGTGAAAAACTGTGAGGTTATGCAAATATCGTAATTGTGAACAAAACAGTGTAATAGAGCGTTTTTAGATACAAGTGCGAATGTTAGGTTAGGTTAAGATATGAACCGTCGTAAAACCGCATTAAACAATGTCAATTACTGAGATGCAGTGTTTTTCACCATTAAAAGTGGGGAACTGCGATATTTAATGTGAAAGCGCTTGCAACCGTCGTTAGGTTAGGTTAGGTTAGGTTAGGTTAGGTTAGGTTAGATTAGGTTGGGTTGAGTTGGGTTAGGTTAGGTTAGGTTAGGTTGGGTTAGGTCAGGTTAGGTTAGGTTAGGTTACGTTAGGTTAGGTTAGATTACGTTAGGTTAGGTTAGGTTACGTTAGGTTAGGTTAGGTTAGGTAAGGATAATTTGGTTAGGTTAGGTAAGGTTAGGTTAGGTTAGGTTAGGTTGGGTTGGGTGTTGTTGGGTTGGGTTGGGTTGGGTTAGGTTGGGTTAGGTTAGGTTAGGTTAGGTTAGGTTAGGTTAGGTTACGTTAGGTTATGTTAGGTTAGGTTAGGTTACGTTAGGTTAGGTTAGGTCAGGTAAGGTTAGGTTACGTTAGAATAGGTTAGGTTAGGTTACGTTAGGTTAGGTTAAGTTAGGTTAGGTTAGGTTAGGTTAGGTTAGGTTGGGTTGGGTTGGGTTAGGTTGGGTTAGGTTAGGTTAGGTTGGGTTAGGTTAGTTTAGGTTAGGTTAGGTTAGGTTGGGTTGGGTTGGGTTAGGTTAGGTTAGGTAAGGTTAGGTTAGGTTAGGTTAAGGTATGAACCGTTGTAAAAGCGCATTAAACAATGTCACTTAGTGAGATGCAGTGTTTTTCACCTTTACAAGTCGGGAACTGCGATATCTAATGTGAAAGCGCTTGAAACCGTCGTAATGTTGTAGAAAGCAATGTAAAGTAGCGAGTAAAACGTTTTCTAACGATAGAAGTGCGAAGGTTATGTTAGGTTGAGTTATGTTAGTTTAAGCTAGGTAGCGTCGTGAAACCACCAAAAACGACGTCATCTAACGAGATAGTGTTGTTTTATTGCGAGTACGAAACTGCGATAGGTAAAATGTTGTGAAAGCACACAAAACGGCATGAACAAGCCAAATACTGCGTGTTGTACCGTTACAAGTGCGAAAGTGCTATGTTGTGACATTCTCGCTAAAGCGCATGCAAGTATCGTGAAACCTTAAAGAACGATGTCATTTAGCGAGATACAGCGTTCTGTACTGTAATAAGTTGGTGAGAAACTGTGAGGTCAAGCAAATATTGTAATTGTGAACGAAACAGTGTAATTGAGCGTCTTTAGATACAAGTGCGAATGTTAGGTTAGGTTGACATATGAACCGTCGTAAAACCGCATTAAACAATGTCACTTAGTGAGATATAGTGTTTTTCAACATTACAAGTCGGGAACTACGATATCTAATGTGAAAGCGCATGAAACCGTCGTAATCTTGTAGAAAACATTGTAGAGTGGCGAGTAAAACGTTTTCTAACGATAGAAGTGCGAAGGTTAGGTTAGGTTAGGTTAGTTTAAGCTAGGTAGCGTCGTGAAACTACCAAAAACGACGTCATCTAACGAGATAGTGTTGTTTTATAGCGAGTATTAAACTGCGATAGGTGAAATGTTGTGAAAGCACACAAAACGGCATGAACAAGCCAAATACTGCGTGTTCTACCGTTACAAGTGCGAAACTGCTATATTGTGATATTCTCGTTAAAGCGCATGCAAGCATCGTGAAACCTTAAAGAACAATGTCATTTAGCGAGATACAGCGTTCTGTACTGCAATAAGTTGGTGAAAAACTGTGAGGTTATGCAAATATCGTAATTGTGAACAAAACAGTGTAATAGAGCGTTTTTAGATACAAGTGCGAATGTTAGGTTAGGTTAAGATATGAACCGTCGTAAAACCGCATTAAACAATGTCAATTACTGAGATGCAGTGTTTTTCACCATTAAAAGTGGGGAACTGCGATATTTAATGTGAAAGCGCTTGCAACCGTCGTTAGGTTAGGTTAGGTTAGGTTAGGTTAGGTTAGGTTAGGTTAGGTTAGGTTAGATTAGGTTGGGTTGAGTTGGGTTAGGTTAGGTTAGGTCAGGTTAGGTTAGGTTAGGTTACGTTAGGTTAGGTTAGATTACGTTAGGTTAGGTTAGGTTACGTTAGGTTAGGTTAGGTTAGGTAAGGATAATTTGGTTAGGTTTGGTAAGGTTAGGTTAGGTTAGGTTAGGTTGGGTTGGGTGTTGTTGGGTTGGGTTGGGTTGGGTTAGGTTGGGTTAGGTTAGGTTAGGTTAGGTTAGGTTAGGTTACGTTAGGTTAAGTTAGGTTAGGTTAGGTTACGTTAGGTTAGGTTAGGTCAGGTAAGGTTAGGTTACGTTAGAATAGGTTAGGTTAGGTTACGTTAGGTTAGGTTAAGTTAGGTTAGGTTAGGTTAGGTTAGGTTAGGTTGGGTTGGGTTGGGTTAGGTTGGGTTAGGTTAGGTTAGGTTGGGTTAGGTTAGTTTAGGTTAGGTTAGGTTAGGTTGGGTTGGGTTGGGTTAGGTTAGGTTAGGTAAGGTTAGGTTAGGTTAGGTTAAGGTATGAACCGTTGTAAAAGCGCATTAAACAATGTCACTTAGTGAGATGCAGTGTTTTTCACCTTTACAAGTTGGGAACTGTGTTATCTAATGTGAAAGCGCTTGAAACCGTCGTAATGTTGTAGAAAGCAATGTAAAGTAGCGAGTAAAACGTTTTCTAACGATAGAAGTGCGAAGGTCATGTTAGGTTGAGTTATGTTAGTTTAAGCTAGGTAGCGTCGTGAAACTACCAAAAACAACGTCATCTCACGAGATAGTGTTGTTTTATTGCGAGTACGAAACTGTGATAGATAAAATGTTGTGAAAGCACACAAAATGGCATGAACAAGCCAAATACTGCGTGTTGTACCGTTACAAGTGCGAAACTGCTATGTTGTGACATTCTCGGTAAAGCGCATGCAAGTATCGTGAAACCTTAAAGAACGATGTCATTTAGCGAGATACAGCGTTCTGTACTGTAATAAGTTGGTGAGAAACTGTGAGGTCAAGCAAATATCGTAATTGTGAACGAAACAGTGTAATTGAGCGTCTTTAGATACAAGTGCGAATGTTAGGTTAGGTTGACATATCAACAGTCGTAAAACCGCATTAAACAATGTCACTTAGTGAGATGTAGTGTTTTTCAACATTACAAGTCGGGAACTACGATATCTAATGTGAAAGCGCATGAAACCGTCGTAATCTTGTAGAAAACATTGTAAAGTTGCGAGTAAAACGTTTTCTAACGATAGAAGTGCGAAGGTTAGGTTAGGTTAGGTTAGTTTAAGCTAGGTAGCGTCGTGAAACTACCAAAAACGACGTCATCTAACGAGATAGTGTTGTTTTATTGCGAGTATTAAACTGCGATAGGTGAAATGTTGTGAATGCACACAAAACGGCATGAACAAGCCAAATACTGCGTGTTCTACCGTTACAAGTGCGAAACTGCTATATTGTGATATTCTCGTTAAAGCGCATGCAAGCATCGTGAAACCTTAAAGAACATTGTCATTTAGCGAGATACAGCGTTCTGTACTGCAATAAGTTGGTGAAAAACTGTGAGGTTATGCAAATATCGTAATTGTGAACGAAACAGTGTAATAGAGCGTTTTTCAATACAAGTACGAATGTTAGGTTAGGTTAAGATATGAACCGTCGTAAAACCGCATTAAACAATGTCACTTAGTGAGATGCAGTGTTTTTCACCATTACAAGTTGGGAACTGCGATATCTAATGTGAAAGCGCTTGCAAACGTCGTTAGGTTAGGTTAGGTTAGGTTACGTTAGGTTAGGTTTGGTTAGGTTAGGTTAGGTTAGGTTATGTTAGGTTAGGTTGGGTTGGGTTAGGTTAGGTTAGGTTACGTTAGGTTAAGGTATGAACCGTCGTAAAACCGCAATAAACAATGTCACTTAGTGAGATGCAGTGTTTTTCACCTTTACAAGTCGGGAACTGCGATATCTAATGTGAAAGCGCTTGAAACCGTCGTAATGTTGTAGAAAGCAATGTAAAGTAGCGAGTAAAACGTTTTCTAACGATAGAAGTGCGAAGGTTATGTTAGGTTGAGTTATGTTAGTTTAAGCTAGGTAGCGTCGTGAAACCACCAAAAACGACGTCATCTAACGAGATAGTGTTGTTTTATTGCGAGTACGAAACTGCGATAGGTAAAATGTTGTGAAAGCACACAAAACGGCATGAACAAGCCAAATACTGCGTGTTGTACCGTTACAAGTGCGAAAGTGCTATGTTGTGACATTCTCGCTAAAGCGCATGCAAGTATCGTGAAACCTTAAAGAACGATGTCATTTAGGGAGATACAGCGTTCTGTACTGTAATAAGTTGGTGAGAAACTGTGAGGTCAAGCAAATATCGTAATTGTGAACGAAACAGTGTAATTGAGCGTCTTTAGATACAAGTGCGAATGTTAGGTTAGGTTGACATATGAACCGTCGTAAAACCGCATTAAACAATGTCACTTAGTGAGATATAGTGTTTTTCAACATTACAAGTCGGGAACTACGTTATCTAATGTGAAAGCGCATGAAACCGTCGTAATCTTGTAGAAAACATTGTAGAGTGGCGAGTAAAACGTTTTCTAACGATAGAAGTGCGAAGGTTAGGTTAGGTTAGGTTAGTTTAAGCTAGGTAGCGTCGTGAAACTACCAAAAACGACGTCATCTAACGAGGTAGTGTTGTTTTATAGCGAGTAGTAAACTGCGATAGGTGAAATGTTGTGAAAGCACACAAAACGGCATGAACAAGCCAAATACTGCGTGTTCTACCGTTACAAGTGCGAAACTGCTATATTGTGATATTCTCGTTAAAGCGCATGCAAGCATCGTGAAACCTTAAAGAACAATGTCATTTAGCGAGATACAGCGTTCTGTACTGCAATAAGTTGGTGAAAAACTGTGAGGTTATGCAAATATCGTAATTGTGAACAAAACAGTGTAATAGAGCGTTTTTAGATACAAGTGCGAATGTTAGGGTAGGTTAAGATATGAACCGTCGTAAAACCGCATTAAACAATGTCAATTACTGAGATGCAGTGTTTTTCACCATTAAAAGTGGGGAACTGCGATATTTAATGTGAAAGCGCTTGCAACCGTCGTTAGGTTAGGTTAGGTTAGGTTAGGTTAGGTTAGGTTAGGTTTGGTTAGGTTAGGTTAGGTTAGGTTGGGTTAGGTCAGGTTAGGTTAGGTTAGGTTACGTTAGGTTAGGTTAGGTTACGTTAGGTTAGGTTAGGTTACGTTAGGTTAGGTTAGGTTAGGTAAGGATAATTTGGTTAGGTTAGGTAAGGTTAGGTTAGGTTAGGTTAGGTTGGGTTGGGTGTTGTTGGGTTGGGTTGGGTTAGGTTGGGTTAGGTTAGGTTAGGTTACGTTCGGTTAGGTTAGGTTAGGTTACGTTAGGTTATGTTAGGTTAGGTTAGGTTACGTTAGGTTAGGTTAGGTCAGGTAAGGTTAGGTTACGTTAGAATAGGTTAGGTTAGGTTACGTTAGGTTAGGTTAAGTTAGGTTAGGTTAGGTTAGGTTAGGTTAGGTTGGGTTGGGTTGGGTTAGGTTGGGTTAGGTTAGGTTAGGTTAGGTTGGGTTAGGTTAGTTTAGGTTAGGTTAGGTTAGGTTGGGTTGGGTTGGGTTAGGTTAGGTTCGGTTAGGTAAGGTTAGGTTAGGTTAGGTTAGGTTAAGGTATGAACCGTTGTAAAACCGCATTAAACAATGTCACTTAGTGAGATGCAGTGTTTTTCACCTTTACAAGTTGGGAACTGTGATATATAATGTGAAAGCGCTTGAAACCGTCGTAATGTTGTAGAAAGCAATGTAAAGTAGCGAGTAAAACGTTTTCTAACGATAGAAGTGCGAAGGTCATGTTAGGTTGAGTTATGTTAGTTTAAGCTAGGTAGCGTCGTGAAACTACCAAAAACAACGTCATCTAACGAGATAGTGTTGTTTTATTGCGAGTACGAAACTGCGATAGGTGAAATGTTGTGAAAGCACACAAAACGGCATGAACAAGCCAAATACTGCGTGTTGTACCGTTACAAGTGCGAAACTGCTATGTTGTGACATTCTCGGTAAAGCGCATGCAAGTATCGTGAAACCTTAAAGAACGATGTCGTTTAGCGAGATACAGCGTTCTGTACTGCAATAAGTTGGTGGAAAACTGTGAGGTTATGCAAATATCGTAATTGTGAACGAAACAGTGTAATAGAGCGTTTTTCAATACAAGTACGAATGTTAGGTTAGGTTAAGATATGAACCGTCGTAAAACCGCATTAAACAATGTCACTTAGTGAGATGCAGTGTTTTTCACCATTACAAGTTGGGAACTGCGATATCTAATGTGAAAGCGCTTGAAACCGTCGTAATGTTGTAGAAAGCAATGTAAAGTAGCGAGTAAAACGTTTTCTAACGATAGAAGTGCGAAGGTTATGTTAGGTTGAGTTATGTTAGTTTAAGCTAGGTAGCGTCGTGAAACCACCAAAAACGACGTCATCTAACGAGATAGTGTTGTTTTATTGCGAGTACGAAACTGCGATAGGTAAAATGTTGTGAAAGCACACAAAATGGCATGAACAAGCCAAATACTGCGTGTTGTACCGTTACAAGTGCGAAACTGCTATGTTGTGACATTCTCGGTAAAGCGCATGCAAGTATCGTGAAACCTTAAAGAACGATGTCATTTAGCGAGATACAGCGTTCTGTACTGTAATAAGTTGGTGAGAAACTGTGAGGTCAAGCAAATATCGTAATTGTGAACGAAACAGTGTAATTGAGCGTCTTTAGATACAAGTGCGAATGTTAGGTTAGGTTGACATATCAACCGTCGTAAAACCGCATTAAACAATGTCACTTAGTGAGATGTAGTGTTTTTCAACATTACAAGTCGGGAACTACGATATCTAATGTGAAAGCGCATGAAACCGTCGTAATCTTGTAGAAAACATTGTAAAGTGGCGAGTAAAACGTTTTCTAACGATAGAAGTGCGAAGGTTAGGTTAGGTTAGGTTAGTTTAAGCTAGGTAGCGTCGTGAAACTACCAAAAACGACGTCATCTAACGAGATAGTGTTGTTTTATTGCGAGTATTAAACTGCGATAGGTGAAATGTTGTGAATGCACACAGAACGGCATGAACAAGCCAAATACTGCGTGTTCTACCGTTACAAGTGCGAAACTGCTATATTGTGATATTCTCGTTAAAGCGCATGCAAGCATCGTGAAACCTTAAAGAACAATGTCATTTAGCGAGATACAGCGTTCTGTACTGCAATAAGTTGGTGAAAAACTGTGAGGTTATGCAAATATCGTAATTGTGAACGAAACAGTGTAATAGAGCGTTTTTCAATACAAGTACGAATGTTAGGTTAGGTTAAGATATGAACCGTCGTAAAACCGCATTAAACAATGTCACTTAGTGAGATGCAGTGTTTTTCACCATTACAAGTTGGGAACTGCGATATCTAATGTGAAAGCGCTTGCAAACGTCGTTAGGTTAGGTTAGGTTAAGTTAGGTTAGGTTACGTTAGGTTAGGTTTGGTTAGGTTAGGTTAGGTTAGGTTATGTTAGGTTAGGTTGGGTTAGGTTAGGTTAGGTTACGTTAGGTTAAGGTATGAACCGTCGTAAAACCGCAATAAACAATGTCACTTAGTGAGATGCAGTGTTTTTCACCTTTACAAGTCGGGAACTGCGATATCTAATGTGAAAGCGCTTGAAACCGTCGTAATGTTGTAGAAAGCAATGTAAAGTAGCGAGTAAAACGTTTTCTAACGATAGAAGTGCGAAGGTTATGTTAGGTTGAGTTATGTTAGTTTAAGCTAGGTAGCGTCGTGAAACCACCAAAAACGACGTCATCTAACGAGATAGTGTTGTTTTATTGCGAGTACGAAACTGCGATAGGTAAAATGTTGTGAAAGCACACAAAACGGCATGAACAAGCCAAATACTGCGTGTTGTACCGTTACAAGTGCGAAAGTGCTATGTTGTGACATTCTCGCTAAAGCGCATGCAAGTATCGTGAAACCTTAAAGAACGATGTCATTTAGCGAGATACAGCGTTCTGTACTGTAATAAGTTGGTGAGAAACTGTGAGGTCAAGCAAATATCGTAATTGTGAACGAAACAGTGTAATTGAGCGTCTTTAGATACAAGTGCGAATGTTAGGTTAGGTTGACATATGAACCGTCGTAAAACCGCATTAAACAATGTCACTTAGTGAGATATAGTGTTTTTCAACATTACAAGTCGGGAACTACGATATCTAATGTGAAAGCGCATGAAACCGTCGTAATCTTGTAGAAAACATTGTAGAGTGGCGAGTAAAACGTTTTCTAACGATAGAAGTGCGAAGGTTAGGTTAGGTTAGGTTAGTTTAAGCTAGGTAGCGTCGTGAAACTACCAAAAACGACGTCATCTAACGAGATAGTGTTGTTTTATAGCGAGTATTAAACTGCGATAGGTGAAATGTTGTGAAAGCACACAAAACGGCATGAACAAGCCAAATACTGCGTGTTCTGTGAACTTAGCTTCTATTAGCGCGGCACATATGAAAAGGAAAGAGGAAAGAATACAGAGACGTCAAGACAGGTAGGCGCTAAACTTCCAAGTTGGAAGTTTAGCGCCTACCTGTCTTGACGTCTCTGTATTCTTTCCTCTTTCCTTTTCATATGTGCCGCGCTAATAGAAGCTAAGTTCATGGATAACCAACTCGCCCGAGCCACAACACTTTTGAACTGCGTGTTCTACCGTTACAAGTGCGAAACTGCTATATTGTGATATTCTCGTTAAAGCGCATGCAAGCATCGTGAAACCTTAAAGAACAATGTCATTTAGCGAGATACAGCGTTCTGTACTGCAATAAGTTGGTGAAAAACTGTGAGGTTATGCAAATATCGTAATTGTGAACAAAACAGTGTAATAGAGCGTTTTTAGATACAAGTGCGAATGTTAGGTTAGGTTAAGATATGAACCGTCGTAAAACCGCATTAAACAATGTCAATTACTGAGATGCAGTGTTTTTCACCATTAAAAGTGGGGAACTGCGATATTTAATGTGAAAGCGCTTGCAACCGTCGTTAGGTTAGGTTAGGTTAGGTTAGGTTAGGTTAGATTAGGTTGGGTTGAGTTGGGTTAGGTTAGGTTAGGTTAGGTTGGGTTAGGTCAGGTTAGGTTAGGTTAGGTTACGTTAGGTTAGGTTAGATTACGTTAGGTTAGGTTAGGTTACGTTAGGTTAGGTTAGGTTAGGTAAGGATAATTTGGTTAGGTTAGGTAAGGTTAGGTTAGGTTAGGTTAGGTTGGGTTGGGTGTTGTTGGGTTGGGTTGGGTTGGGTTAGGTTGGGTTAGGTTAGGTTAGGTTAGGTTAGGTTAGGTTACGTTAGGTTATGTTAGGTTAGGTTAGGTTACGTTAGGTTAGGTTAGGTCAGGTAAGGTTAGGTTACGTTAGAATAGGTTAGGTTAGGTTACGTTAGGTTAGGTTAAGTTAGGTTAGGTTAGGTTAGGTTAGGTTAGGTTGGGTTGGGTTGGGTTAGGTTGGGTTAGGTTAGGTTAGGTTGGGTTAGGTTAGTTTAGGTTAGGTTAGGTTAGGTTGGGTTGGGTTGGGTTAGGTTAGGTTAGGTAAGGTTAGGTTAGGTTAGGTTAAGGTATGAACCGTTGTAAAAGCGCATTAAACAATGTCACTTAGTGAGATGCAGTGTTTTTCACCTTTACAAGTCGGGAACTGCGATATCTAATGTGAAAGCGCTTGAAACCGTCGTAATGTTGTAGAAAGCAATGTAAAGTAGCGAGTAAAACGTTTTCTAACGATAGAAGTGCGAAGGTTAGGTTAGGTTAGTTTAAGCTAGGTAGCGTCGTGAAACTACCAAAAACGACGTCATCTAACGAGATAGTGTTGTTTTATAGCGAGTATTAAACTGCGATAGGTGAAATGTTGTGAAAGCACACAGAACGGCATGAACAAGCCAAATACTGCGTGTTCTACCGTTACAAGTGCGAAACTGCTATATTGTGATATTCTCGTTAAAGCGCATGCAAGCATCGTGAAACCTTAAAGAACAATGTCATTTAGCGAGATACAGCGTTCTGTACTGCAATAAGTTGGTGAAAAACTGTGAGGTTATGCAAATATCGTAATTGTGAACAAAACAGTGTAATAGAGCGTTTTTAGATACAAGTGCGAATGTTAGGTTAGGTTAAGATATGAACCGTCGTAAAACCGCATTAAACAATGTCAATTACTGAGATGCAGTGTTTTTCACCATTAAAAGTGGGGAACTGCGATATTTAATGTGAAAGCGCTTGCAACCGTCGTTAGGTTAGGTTAGGTTAGGTTAGGTTAGGTTAGATTAGGTTGGGTTGAGTTGGATTAGGTTAGGTTAGGTTAGGTTGGGTTAGGTCAGGTTAGGTTAGGTTAGGTTACGTTAGGTTAGGTTAGATTACGTTAGGTTAGGTTAGGTTACGTTAGGTTAGGTTAGGTTAGGTAAGGATAATTTGGTTAGGTTAGGTAAGGTTAGGTTAGGTTAGGTTAGGTTGGGTTGGGTGTTGTTGGGTTGGGTTGGGTTGGGTTGGGTTAGGTTGGGTTAGGTTAGGTTAGGTTAGGTTAGGTTAGGTTACGTTAGGTTATGTTAGGTTAGGTTAGGTTACGTTAGGTTAGGTTAGGTCAGGTAAGGTTAGGTTACGTTAGAATAGGTTAGGTTAGGTTACGTTAGGTTAGGTTAAGTTAGGTTAGGTTAGGTTAGGTTAGGTTGGGTTGGGTTGGGTTAGGTTGGGTTAGGTTAGGTTAGGTTGGGTTAGGTTAGTTTAGGTTAGGTTAGGTTAGGTTGGGTTGGGTTGGGTTAGGTTAGGTTAGGTAAGGTTAGGTTAGGTTTGGTTAAGGTATGAACCGTTGTAAAAGCGCATTAAACAATGTCACTTAGTGAGATGCAGTGTTTTTCACCTTTACAAGTTGGGAACTGTGTTATCTAATGTGAAAGCGCTTGAAACCGTCGTAATGTTGTAGAAAGCAATGTAAAGTAGCGAGTAAAACGTTTTCTAACGATAGAAGTGCGAAGGTCATGTTAGGTTGAGTTATGTTAGTTTAAGCTAGGTAGCGTCGTGAAACTACCAAAAACAACGTCATCTCACGAGATAGTGTTGTTTTATTGCGAGTACGAAACTGTGATAGATAAAATGTTGTGAAAGCACACAAAATGGCATGAACAAGCCAAATACTGCGTGTTGTACCGTTACAAGTGCGAAACTGCTATGTTGTGACATTCTCGGTAAAGCGCATGCAAGTATCGTGAAACCTTAAAGAACGATGTCATTTAGCGAGATACAGCGTTCTGTACTGTAATAAGTTGGTGAGAAACTGTGAGGTCAAGCAAATATCGTAATTGTGAACGAAACAGTGTAATTGAGCGTCTTTAGATACAAGTGCGAATGTTAGGTTAGGTTGACATATCAACAGTCGTAAAACCGCATTAAACAATGTCACTTAGTGAGATGTAGTGTTTTTCAACATTACAAGTCGGGAACTACGATATCTAATGTGAAAGCGCATGAAACCGTCGTAATCTTGTAGAAAACATTGTAAAGTTGCGAGTAAAACGTTTTCTAACGATAGAAGTGCGAAGGTTAGGTTAGGTTAGGTTAGTTTAAGCTAGGTAGCGTCGTGAAACTACCAAAAACGACGTCATCTAACGAAATAGTGTTGTTTTATTGCGAGTATTAAACTGCGATAGGTGAAATGTTGTGAATGCACACAAAACGGCATGAACAAGCCAAATACTGCGTGTTCTACCGTTACAAGTGCGAAACTGCTATATTGTGATATTCTCGTTAAAGCGCATGCAAGCATCGTGAAACCTTAAAGAACAATGTCATTTAGCGAGATACAGCGTTCTGTACTGCAATAAGTTGGTGAAAAACTGTGAGGTTATGCAAATATCGTAATTGTGAACGAAACAGTGTAATAGAGCGTTTTTCAATACAAGTACGAATGTTAGGTTAGGTTAAGATATGAACCGTCGTAAAACCGCATTAAACAATGTCACTTAGTTAGATGCAGTGTTTTTCACCATTACAAGTTGGGAACTGCGATATCTAATGTGAAAGCGCTTGCAAACGTCGTTAGGTTAGGTTAGGTTAAGTTAGGTTAGGTTACGTTAGGTTAGGTTTGGTTAGGTTAGGTTAGGTTAGGTTATGCTAGGTTAGGTTGGGTTAGGTTAGGTTAGGTTACGTTAGGTTAAGGTATGAACCGTCGTAAAACCGCAATAAACAATGTCACTTAGTGAGATGCAGTGTTTTTCACCTTTACAAGTCGGGAACTGCGATATCTAATGTGAAAGCGCTTGAAACCGTCGTAATGTTGTAGAAAGCAATGTAAAGTAGCGAGTAAAACGTTTTCTAACGATAGAAGTGCGAAGGTTATGTTAGGTTGAGTTATGTTAGTTTAAGCTAGGTAGCGTCGTGAAACCACCAAAAACGACGTCATCTAACGAGATAGTGTTGTTTTATTGCGAGTACGAAACTGCGATAGGTAAAATGTTGTGAAAGCACACAAAACGGCATGAACAAGCCAAATACTGCGTGTTGTACCGTTACAAGTGCGAAAGTGCTATGTTGTGACATTCTCGCTAAAGCGCATGCAAGTATCGTGAAACCTTAAAGAACGATGTCATTTAGCGAGATACAGCGTTCTGTACTGTAATAAGTTGGTGAGAAACTGTGAGGTCAAGCAAATATCGTAATTGTGAACGAAACAGTGTAATTGAGCGTCTTTAGATACAAGTGCGAATGTTAGGTTAGGTTGACATATGAACCGTCGTAAAACCGCATTAAACAATGTCACTTAGTGAGATATAGTGTTTTTCAACATTACAAGTCGGGAACTACGATATCTAATGTGAAAGCGCATGAAACCGTCGTAATCTTGTAGAAAACATTGTAGAGTGGCGAGTAAAACGTTTTCTAACGATAGAAGTGCGAAGGTTAGGTTAGGTTAGGTTAGTTTAAGCTAGGTAGCGTCGTGAAACTACCAAAAACGACGTCATCTAACGAGATAGTGTTGTTTTATAGCGAGTATTAAACTGCGATAGGTGAAATGTTGTGAAAGCACACAAAACGGCATGAACAAGCCAAATACTGCGTGTTCTACCGTTACAAGTGCGAAACTGCTATATTGTGATATTCTCGTTAAAGCGCATGCAAGCATCGTGAAACCTTAAAGAACAATGTCATTTAGCGAGATACAGCGTTCTGTACTGCAATAAGTTGGTGAAAAACTGTGAGGTTATGCAAATATCGTAATTGTGAACAAAACAGTGTAATAGAGCGTTTTTAGATACAAGTGCGAATGTTAGGTTAGGTTAAGATATGAACCGTCGTAAAACCGCATTAAACAATGTCAATTACTGAGATGCAGTGTTTTTCACCATTAAAAGTGGGGAACTGCGATATTTAATGTGAAAGCGCTTGCAACCGTCGTTAGGTTAGGTTAGGTTAGGTTAGGTTAGGTTAGGTTAGGTTAGATTAGGTTAGGTTGGGTTGAGTTGGGTTAGGTTAGGTTAGGTTAGGTTAGGTTGGGTTAGGTCAGGTTAGGTTAGGTTAGGTTACGTTAGGTTAGGTTAGGTTACGTTAGGTTAGGTTAGGTTACGTTAGGTTAGGTTAGGTTAGGTAAGGATAATTTGGTTAGGTTAGGTAAGGTTAGGTTAGGTTAGGTTAGGTTGGGTTGGGTGTTGTTGGGTTGGGTTGGGTTGGGTTAGGTTGGGTTAGGTTAGGTTAGGTTAGGTTAGGTTAGGTTACGTTAGGTTAGGTTAGGTCAGGTAAGGTTAGGTTACGTTAGAATAGGTTAGGTTAGGTTACGTTAGGTTAGGTTAAGTTAGGTTAGGTTAGGTTAGGTTAGGTTGGGTTGGGTTGGGTTAGGTTGGGTTAGGTTAGGTTAGGTTAGGTTGGGTTAGGTTAGTTTAGGTTAGGTTAGGTTAGGTTGGGTTGGGTTGGGTTAGGTTAGGTTAGGTTAGGTAAGGTTAGGTTAGGTTAGGTTAGGTTAGGTTAAGGTATGAACCGTTGTAAAACCGCATTAAACAATGTCACTTAGTGAGATGCAGTGTTTTTCACCTTTACAAGTTGGGAACTGTGATATCTAATGTGAAAGCGCTTGAAACCGTCGTAATGTTGTAGAAAGCAATGTAAAGTAGCGAGTAAAACGTTTTCTAACGATAGAATTGCGAAGGTCATGTTAGGTTGAGGTATGATAGTTTAAGCTAGGTAGCGTCGTGAAACTACCAAAAACAACGTCATCTAACGAGATAGTGTTGTTTTATTGCGAGTACGAAACTGCGATAGGTGAAATGTTGTGAAAGCACACAAAACGGCATGAACAAGCCAAATACTGCGTGTTGTACCGTTACAAGTGCGAAAGTGCTATGTTGTGACATTCTCGGTAAAGCGCATGCAAGTATCGTGAAACCTTAAAGAACGATGTCGTTTAGCGAGATACAGCGTTCTGTACTGTAATAAGTTGGTGAAAAACTGTGAGGTTATGCAAGTATCGTAATTGTGAACAAAACAGTGTAATAGAGCGTTTTTAGATACAAGTGCGAATGTTAGGTTAGGTTAAGATATGAACCGTCGTAAAACCGCATTAAACAATGTCAATTACTGAGATGCAGTGTTTTTCACCATTAAAAGTGGGGAACTGCGATATTTAATGTGAAAGCGCTTGCAACCGCCGTTAGGTTAGGTTAGGTTAGGTTAGGTTAGGTTTGGATAGGTTAGGTTAGGTTAGGTTAGATTAGGTTAGGTTGGGTTGAGTTGGGTTAGGTTAGGTTAGGTTAGGTTAGGTTGGGTTAGGTAAGGTTAGGTTAGGTTAGGTTACGTTAGGTTAGGTTAGGTTACGTTAGGTTAGGTTAGGTTAGGTTACGTTAGGTTAGGTTAGGTTAGGTAAGGATAATTTGGTTAGGTTAGGTAAGGTTAGGTTAGGTTAGGTTAGGTTGAGTTGGGTGTTGTTGGGTTGGGTTGGGTTGGGTTAGGTTGGGTTAGGTTAGGTTAGGTTACGTTAGGTTTGGTTACGTTTGGTTATGTTAGGTTAGGTTAGGTTACGTTAGGTTAGGTTAGGTCAGGTAAGGTTAGGTTACGTTAGAATAGGTTAGGTTAGGTTACGTTAGGTTAGGTTAAGTTAGGTTAGGTTAGGTTAGGTTAGGTTGGGTTGGGTTGGGTTAGGTTGGGTTAGGTTAGGTTAGGTTGGGTTAGGTTAGTTTAGGTTAGGTTAGGTTAGGTTGGGTTGGGTTGGGTTAGGTTAGGTTAGGTAAGGTTAGGTTAGGTTAGGTTAAGGTATGAACCGTTGTAAAAGCGCATTAAACAATGTCACTTAGTGAGATGCAGTGTTTTTCACCTTTACAAGTCGGGAACTGCGATATCTAATGTGAAAGCGCTTGAAACCGTCGTAATGTTGTAGAAAGCAATGTAAAGTAGCGAGTAAAACGTTTTCTAACGATAGAAGTGCGAAGGTTAGGTTAGGTTAGTTTAAGCTAGGTAGCGTCGTGAAACTACCAAAAACGACGTCATCTAACGAGATAGTGTTGTTTTATAGCGAGTATTAAACTGCGATAGGTGAAATGTTGTGAAAGCACACAGAACGGCATGAACAAGCCAAATACTGCGTGTTCTACCGTTACAAGTGCGAAACTGCTATATTGTGATATTCTCGTTAAAGCGCATGCAAGCATCGTGAAACCTTAAAGAACAATGTCATTTAGCGAGATACAGCGTTCTGTACTGCAATAAGTTGGTGAAAAACTGTGAGGTTATGCAAATATCGTAATTGTGAACAAAACAGTGTAATAGAGCGTTTTTAGATACAAGTGCGAATGTTAGGTTAGGTTAAGATATGAACCGTCGTAAAACCGCATTAAACAATGTCAATTACTGAGATGCAGTGTTTTTCACCATTAAAAGTGGGGAACTGCGATATTTAATGTGAAAGCGCTTGCAACCGTCGTTAGGTTAGGTTAGGTTAGGTTAGGTTAGGTTAGGTTAGATTAGGTTGGGTTGAGTTGGGTTAGGTTAGGTTAGGTTAGGTTGGGTTAGGTCAGGTTAGGTTAGGTTAGGTTACGTTAGGTTAGGTTAGATTACGTTAGGTTAGGTTAGGTTACGTTAGGTTAGGTTAGGTTAGGTAAGGATAATTTGGTTAGGTTTGGTAAGGTTAGGTTAGGTTAGGTTAGGTTGGGTTGGGTGTTGTTGGGTTGGGTTGGGTTGGGTTAGGTTGGGTTAGGTTAGGTTAGGTTAGGTTAGGTTACGTTAGGTTAAGTTAGGTTAGGTTAGGTTACGTTAGGTTAGGTTAGGTCAGGTAAGGTTAGGTTACGTTAGAATAGGTTAGGTTAGGTTACGTTAGGTTAGGTTAAGTTAGGTTAGGTTAGGTTAGGTTAGGTTGGGTTGGGTTGGGTTAGGTTGGGTTAGGTTAGGTTAGGTTGGGTTAGGTTAGTTTAGGTTAGGTTAGGTTAGGTTGGGTTGGGTTGGGTTAGGTTAGGTTAGGTAAGGTTAGGTTAGGTTTGGTTAAGGTATGAACCGTTGTAAAAGCGCATTAAACAATGTCACTTAGTGAGATGCAGTGTTTTTCACCTTTACAAGTTGGGAACTGTGTTATCTAATGTGAAAGCGCTTGAAACCGTCGTAATGTTGTAGAAAGCAATGTAAAGTAGCGAGTAAAACGTTTTCTAACGATAGAAGTGCGAAGGTCATGTTAGGTTGAGTTATGTTAGTTTAAGCTAGGTAGCGTCGTGAAACTACCAAAAACAACGTCATCTCACGAGATAGTGTTGTTTTATTGCGAGTACGAAACTGTGATAGATAAAATGTTGTGAAAGCACACAAAATGGCATGAACAAGCCAAATACTGCGTGTTGTACCGTTACAAGTGCGAAACTGCTATGTTGTGACATTCTCGGTAAAGCGCATGCAAGTATCGTGAAACCTTAAAGAACGATGTCATTTAGCGAGATACAGCGTTCTGTACTGCAATAAGTTGGTGAAAAACTGTGAGGTTATGCAAATATCGTAATTGTGAACGAAACAGTGTAATAGAGCGTTTTTCAATACAAGTACGAATGTTAGGTTAGGTTAAGATATGAACCGTCGTAAAACCGCATTAAACAATGTCACTTAGTGAGATGCAGTGTTTTTCACCATTACAAGTTGGGAACTGCGATATCTAATGTGAAAGCGCTTGCAAACGTCGTTAGGTTAGGTTAGGTTAAGTTAGGTTAGGTTACGTTAGGTTAGGTTTGGTTAGGTTAGGTTAGGTTAGGTTATGTTAGGTTAGGTTGGGTTAGGTTAGGTTAGGTTACGTTAGGTTAAGGTATGAACCGTCGTAAAACCGCAATAAACAATGTCACTTAGTGAGATGCAGTGTTTTTCACCTTTACAAGTCGGGAACTGCGATATCTAATGTGAAAGCGCTTGAAACCGTCGTAATGTTGTAGAAAGCAATGTAAAGTAGCGAGTAAAACGTTTTCTAACGATAGAAGTGCGAAGGTTATGTTAGGTTGAGTTATGTTAGTTTAAGCTAGGTAGCGTCGTGAAACCACCAAAAACGACGTCATCTAACGAGATAGTGTTGTTTTATTGCGAGTACGAAACTGCGATAGGTAAAATGTTGTGAAAGCACACAAAACGGCATGAACAAGCCAAATACTGCGTGTTGTACCGTTACAAGTGCGAAAGTGCTATGTTGTGACATTCTCGCTAAAGCGCATGCAAGTATCGTGAAACCTCAAAGAACGATGTCATTTAGCGAGATACAGCGTTCTGTACTGTAATAAGTTGGTGAGAAACTGTGAGGTCAAGCAAATATCGTAATTGTGAACGAAACAGTGTAATTGAGCGTCTTTAGATACAAGTGCGAATGTTAGGTTAGGTTGACATATGAACCGTCGTAAAACCGCATTAAACAATGTCACTTAGTGAGATATAGTGTTTTTCAACATTACAAGTCGGGAACTACGATATCTAATGTGAAAGCGCATGAAACCGTCGTAATCTTGTAGAAAACATTGTAGAGTGGCGAGTAAAACGTTTTCTAACGATAGAAGTGCGAAGGTTAGGTTAGGTTAGGTTAGTTTAAGCTAGGTAGCGTCGTGAAACTACCAAAAACGACGTCATCTAACGAGATAGTGTTGTTTTATAGCGAGTATTAAACTGCGATAGGTGAAATGTTGTGAAAGCACACAAAACGGCATGAACAAGCCAAATACTGCGTGTTCTACCGTTACAAGTGCGAAACTGCTATATTGTGATATTCTCGTTAAAGCGCATGCAAGCATCGTGAAACCTTAAAGAACAATGTCATTTAGCGAGATACAGCGTTCTGTACTGCAATAAGTTGGTGAAAAACTGTGAGGTTATGCAAATATCGTAATTGTGAACAAAACAGTGTAATAGAGCGTTTTTAGATACAAGTGCGAATGTTAGGTTAGGTTAAGATATGAACCGTCGTAAAACCGCATTAAACAATGTCAATTACTGAGATGCAGTGTTTTTCACCATTAAAAGTGGGGAACTGCGATATTTAATGTGAAAGCGCTTGCAACCGTCGTTAGGTTAGGTTAGGTTAGGTTAGGTTAGGTTAGATTAGGTTGGGTTGAGTTGGGTTAGGTTAGGTTAGGTTAGGTTGGGTTAGGTCAGGTTAGGTTAGGTTAGGTTACGTTAGGTTAGGTTAGATTACGTTAGGTTAGGTTAGGTTACGTTAGGTTAGGTTAGGTTAGGTAAGGATAATTTGGTTAGGTTAGGTAAGGTTAGGTTAGGTTAGGTTAGGTTGGGTTGGGTGTTGTTGGGTTGGGTTGGGTTGGGTTAGGTTGGGTTAGGTTAGGTTAGGTTAGGTTAGGTTAGGTTACGTTAGGTTATGTTAGGTTAGGTTAGGTTACGTTAGGTTAGGTTAGGTCAGGTAAGGTTAGGTTACGTTAGAATAGGTTAGGTTAGGTTACGTTAGGTTAGGTTAAGTTAGGTTAGGTTAGGTTAGGTTAGGTTAGGTTGGGTTGGGTTGGGTTAGGTTGGGTTAGGTTAGGTTAGGTTGGGTTAGGTTAGGTTAGGTTAGGTTGGGTTGGGTTGGGTTAGGTTAGGTTAGGTAAGGTTAGGTTAGGTTAGGTTAAGGTATGAACCGTTGTAAAAGCGCATTAAACAATGTCACTTAGTGAGATGCAGTGTTTTTCACCTTTACAAGTCGGGAACTGCGATATCTAATGTGAAAGCGCTTGAAACCGTCGTAATGTTGTAGAAAGCAATGTAAAGTAGCGAGTAAAACGTTTTCTAACGATAGAAGTGCGAAGGTTAGGTTAGGTTAGTTTAAGCTAGGTAGCGTCGTGAAACTACCAAAAACGACGTCATCTAACGAGATAGTGTTGTTTTATAGCGAGTATTAAACTGCGATAGGTGAAATGTTGTGAAAGCACACAGAACGGCATGAACAAGCCAAATACTGCGTGTTCTACCGTTACAAGTGCGAAACTGCTATATTGTGATATTCTCGTTAAAGCGCATGCAAGCATCGTGAAACCTTAAAGAACAATGTCATTTAGCGAGATACAGCGTTCTGTACTGCAATAAGTTGGTGAAAAACTGTGAGGTTATGCAAATATCGTAATTGTGAACAAAACAGTGTAATAGAGCGTTTTTAGATACAAGTGCGAATGTTAGGTTAGGTTAAGATATGAACCGTCGTAAAACCGCATTAAACAATGTCAATTACTGAGATGCAGTGTTTTTCACCATTAAAAGTGGGGAACTGCGATATTTAATGTGAAAGCGCTTGCAACCGTCGTTAGGTTAGGTTAGGTTAGGTTAGGTTAGGTTAGGTTAGATTAGGTTGGGTTGAGTTGGATTAGGTTAGGTTAGGTTAGGTTGGGTTAGGTCAGGTTAGGTTAGGTTAGGTTACGTTAGGTTAGGTTAGATTACGTTAGGTTAGGTTAGGTTACGTTAGGTTAGGTTAGGTTAGGTAAGGATAATTTGGTTAGGTTAGGTAAGGTTAGGTTAGGTTAGGTTAGGTTGGGTTGGGTGTTGTTGGGTTGGGTTGGGTTGGGTTAGGTTGGGTTAGGTTAGGTTAGGTTAGGTTAGGTTAGGTTACGTTAGGTTATGTTAGGTTAGGTTAGGTTACGTTAGGTTAGGTTAGGTCAGGTAAGGTTAGGTTACGTTAGAATAGGTTAGGTTAGGTTACGTTAGGTTAGGTTAAGTTAGGTTAGGTTAGGTTAGGTTAGGTTGGGTTGGGTTGGGTTAGGTTGGGTTAGGTTAGGTTAGGTTGGGTTAGGTTAGTTTAGGTTAGGTTAGGTTAGGTTGGGTTGGGTTGGGTTAGGTTAGGTTAGGTAAGGTTAGGTTAGGTTTGGTTAAGGTATGAACCGTTGTAAAAGCGCATTAAACAATGTCACTTAGTGAGATGCAGTGTTTTTCACCTTTACAAGTTGGGAACTGTGTTATCTAATGTGAAAGCGCTTGAAACCGTCGTAATGTTGTAGAAAGCAATGTAAAGTAGCGAGTAAAACGTTTTCTAACGATAGAAGTGCGAAGGTCATGTTAGGTTGAGTTATGTTAGTTTAAGCTAGGTAGCGTCGTGAAACTACCAAAAACAACGTCATCTCACGAGATAGTGTTGTTTTATTGCGAGTACGAAACTGTGATAGATAAAATGTTGTGAAAGCACACAAAATGGCATGAACAAGCCAAATACTGCGTGTTGTACCGTTACAAGTGCGAAACTGCTATGTTGTGACATTCTCGGTAAAGCGCATGCAAGTATCGTGAAACCTTAAAGAACGATGTCATTTAGCGAGATACAGCGTTCTGTACTGTAATAGGTTGGTGAGAAACTGTGAGGTCAAGCAAATATCGTAATTGTGAACGAAACAGTGTAATTGAGCGTCTTTAGATACAAGTGCGAATGTTAGGTTAGGTTGACATATCAACAGTCGTAAAACCGCATTAAACAATGTCACTTAGTGAGATGTAGTGTTTTTCAACATTACAAGTCGGGAACTACGATATCTAATGTGAAAGCGCATGAAACCGTCGTAATCTTGTAGAAAACATTGTAAAGTTGCGAGTAAAACGTTTTCTAACGATAGAAGTGCGAAGGTTAGGTTAGGTTAGGTTAGTTTAAGCTAGGTAGCGTCGTGAAACTACCAAAAACGACGTCATCTAACGAGATAGTGTTGTTTTATTGCGAGTATTAAACTGCGATAGGTGAAATGTTGTGAATGCACACAAAACGGCATGAACAAGCCAAATACTGCGTGTTCTACCGTTACAAGTGCGAAACTGCTATATTGTGATATTCTCGTTAAAGCGCATGCAAGCATCGTGAAACCTTAAAGAACAATGTCATTTAGCGAGATACAGCGTTCTGTACTGCAATAAGTTGGTGAAAAACTGTGAGGTTATGCAAATATCGTAATTGTGAACGAAACAGTGTAATAGAGCGTTTTTCAATACAAGTACGAATGTTAGGTTAGGTTAAGATATGAACCGTCGTAAAACCGCATTAAACAATGTCACTTAGTTAGATGCAGTGTTTTTCACCATTACAAGTTGGGAACTGCGATATCTAATGTGAAAGCGCTTGCAAACGTCGTTAGGTTAGGTTAGGTTAAGTTAGGTTAGGTTACGTTAGGTTAGGTTTGGTTAGGTTAGGTTAGGTTAGGTTATGTTAGGTTAGGTTGGGTTAGGTTAGGTTAGGTTACGTTAGGTTAAGGTATGAACCGTCGTAAAACCGCAATAAACAATGTCACTTAGTGAGATGCAGTGTTTTTCACCTTTACAAGTCGGGAACTGCGATATCTAATGTGAAAGCGCTTGAAACCGTCGTAATGTTGTAGAAAGCAATGTAAAGTAGCGAGTAAAACGTTTTCTAACGATAGAAGTGCGAAGGTTATGTTAGGTTGAGTTATGTTAGTTTAAGCTAGGTAGCGTCGTGAAACCACCAAAAACGACGTCATCTAACGAGATAGTGTTGTTTTATTGCGAGTACGAAACTGCGATAGGTAAAATGTTGTGAAAGCACACAAAACGGCATGAACAAGCCAAATACTGCGTGTTGTACCGTTACAAGTGCGAAAGTGCTATGTTGTGACATTCTCGCTAAAGCGCATGCAAGTATCGTGAAACCTTAAAGAACGATGTCATTTAGCGAGATACAGCGTTCTGTACTGTAATAAGTTGGTGAGAAACTGTGAGGTCAAGCAAATATCGTAATTGTGAACGAAACAGTGTAATTGAGCGTCTTTAGATACAAGTGCGAATGTTAGGTTAGGTTGACATATGAACCGTCGTAAAACCGCATTAAACAATGTCACTTAGTGAGATATAGTGTTTTTCAACATTACAAGTCGGGAACTACGATATCTAATGTGAAAGCGCATGAAACCGTCGTAATCTTGTAGAAAACATTGTAGAGTGGCGAGTAAAACGTTTTCTAACGATAGAAGTGCGAAGGTTAGGTTAGGTTAGGTTAGTTTAAGCTAGGTAGCGTCGTGAAACTACCAAAAACGACGTCATCTAACGAGATAGTGTTGTTTTATAGCGAGTATTAAACTGCGATAGGTGAAATGTTGTGAAAGCACACAAAACGGCATGAACAAGCCAAATACTGCGTGTTCTACCGTTACAAGTGCGAAACTGCTATATTGTGATATTCTCGTTAAAGCGCATGCAAGCATCGTGAAACCTTAAAGAACAATGTCATTTAGCGAGATACAGCGTTCTGTACTGCAATAAGTTGGTGAAAAACTGTGAGGTTATGCAAATATCGTAATTGTGAACAAAACAGTGTAATAGAGCGTTTTTAGATACAAGTGCGAATGTTAGGTTAGCTTAAGATATGAACCGTCGTAAAACCGCATTAAACAATGTCAATTACTGAGATGCAGTGTTTTTCACCATTAAAAGTGGGGAACTGCGATATTTAATGTGAAAGCGCTTGCAACCGTCGTTAGGTTAGGTTAGGTTAGGTTAGGTTAGGTTAGGTTAGGTTAGATTAGGTTAGGTTGGGTTGAGTTGGGTTAGGTTAGGTTAGGTTAGGTTAGGTTGGGTTAGGTCAGGTTAGGTTAGGTTAGGTTACGTTAGGTTAGGTTAGGTTACGTTAGGTTAGGTTAGGTTACGTTAGGTTAGGTTAGGTTAGGTAAGGATAATTTGGTTAGGTTAGGTAAGGTTAGGTTAGGTTAGGTTAGGTTGGGTTGGGTGTTGTTGGGTTGGGTTGGGTTGGGTTAGGTTGGGTTAGGTTAGGTTAGGTTAGGTTAGGTTACGTTAGGTTATGTTAGGTTAGGTTAGGTTACGTTAGGTTAGGTTAGGTCAGGTAAGGTTAGGTTACGTTAGAATAGGTTAGGTTAGGTTACGTTAGGTTAGGTTAAGTTAGGTTAGGTTAGGTTAGGTTAGGTTGGGTTGAGTTGGGTTAGGTTGGGTTAGGTTAGGTTAGGTTGGGTTAGGTAAGGTTAGGTTAGGTTAGGTTACGTTAGGTTAGGTTAGGTTACGTTAGGTTAGGTTAGGTTAGGTTACGTTAGGTTAGGTTAGGTTAGGTAAGGATAATTTGGTTAGGTTAGGTAAGGTTAGGTTAGGTTAGGTTAGGTTGAGTTGGGTGTTGTTGGGTTGGGTTGGGTTGGGTTAGGTTGGGTTAGGTTAGGTTAGGTTACGTTAGGTTTGGTTACGTTTGGTTATGTTAGGTTAGGTTAGGTTACGTTAGGTTAGGTTAGGTCAGGTAAGGTTAGGTTACGTTAGAATAGGTTAGGTTAGGTTACGTTAGGTTAGGTTAAGTTAGGTTAGGTTAGGTTAGGTTAGGTTAGGTTGGGTTGGGTTGGGTTAGGTTGGGTTAGGTTAGGTTAGGTTGGGTTAGGTTAGTTTAGGTTAGGTTAGGTTAGGTTGGGTTGGGTTGGGTTAGGTTAGGTTAGGTAAGGTTAGGTTAGGTTAGGTTAAGGTATGAACCGTTGTAAAAGCGCATTAAACAATGTCACTTAGTGAGATGCAGTGTTTTTCACCTTTACAAGTCGGGAACTGCGATATCTAATGTGAAAGCGCTTGAAACCGTCGTAATGTTGTAGAAAGCAATGTAAAGTAGCGAGTAAAACGTTTTCTAACGATAGAAGTGCGAAGGTTAGGTTAGGTTAGTTTAAGCTAGGTAGCGTCGTGAAACTACCAAAAACGACGTCATCTAACGAGATAGTGTTGTTTTATAGCGAGTATTAAACTGCGATAGGTGAAATGTTGTGAAAGCACACAGAACGGCATGAACAAGCCAAATACTGCGTGTTCTACCGTTACAAGTGCGAAACTGCTATATTGTGATATTCTCGTTAAAGCGCATGCAAGCATCGTGAAACCTTAAAGAACAATGTCATTTAGCGAGATACAGCGTTCTGTACTGCAATAAGTTGGTGAAAAACTGTGAGGTTATGCAAATATCGTAATTGTGAACAAAACAGTGTAATAGAGCGTTTTTAGATACAAGTGCGAATGTTAGGTTAGGTTAAGATATGAACCGTCGTAAAACCGCATTAAACAATGTCAATTACTGAGATGCAGTGTTTTTCACCATTAAAAGTGGGGAACTGCGATATTTAATGTGAAAGCGCTTGCAACCGTCGTTAGGTTAGGTTAGGTTAGGTTAGGTTAGGTTAGGTTAGATTAGGTTGGGTTGAGTTGGATTAGGTTAGGTTAGGTTAGGTTGGGTTAGGTCAGGTTAGGTTAGGTTAGGTTACGTTAGGTTAGGTTAGATTACGTTAGGTTAGGTTAGGTTACGTTAGGTTAGGTTAGGTTAGGTAAGGATAATTTGGTTAGGTTAGGTAAGGTTAGGTTAGGTTAGGTTAGGTTGGGTTGGGTGTTGTTGGGTTGGGTTGGGTTGGGTTGGGTTAGGTTGGGTTAGGTTAGGTTAGGTTAGGTTAGGTTAGGTTACGTTAGGTTATGTTAGGTTAGGTTAGGTTACGTTAGGTTAGGTTAGGTCAGGTAAGGTTAGGTTACGTTAGAATAGGTTAGGTTAGGTTACGTTAGGTTAGGTTAAGTTAGGTTAGGTTAGGTTAGGTTAGGTTGGGTTGGGTTGGGTTAGGTTGGGTTAGGTTAGGTTAGGTTGGGTTAGGTTAGTTTAGGTTAGGTTAGGTTAGGTTGGGTTGGGTTGGGTTAGGTTAGGTTAGGTAAGGTTAGGTTAGGTTTGGTTAAGGTATGAACCGTTGTAAAAGCGCATTAAACAATGTCACTTAGTGAGATGCAGTGTTTTTCACCTTTACAAGTTGGGAACTGTGTTATCTAATGTGAAAGCGCTTGAAACCGTCGTAATGTTGTAGAAAGCAATGTAAAGTAGCGAGTAAAACGTTTTCTAACGATAGAAGTGCGAAGGTCATGTTAGGTTGAGTTATGTTAGTTTAAGCTAGGTAGCGTCGTGAAACTACCAAAAACAACGTCATCTCACGAGATAGTGTTGTTTTATTGCGAGTACGAAACTGTGATAGATAAAATGTTGTGAAAGCACACAAAATGGCATGAACAAGCCAAATACTGCGTGTTGTACCGTTACAAGTGCGAAACTGCTATGTTGTGACATTCTCGGTAAAGCGCATGCAAGTATCGTGAAACCTTAAAGAACGATGTCATTTAGCGAGATACAGCGTTCTGTACTGTAATAAGTTGGTGAGAAACTGTGAGGTCAAGCAAATATCGTAATTGTGAACGAAACAGTGTAATTGAGCGTCTTTAGATACAAGTGCGAATGTTAGGTTAGGTTGACATATCAACAGTCGTAAAACCGCATTAAACAATGTCACTTAGTGAGATGTAGTGTTTTTCAACATTACAAGTCGGGAACTACGATATCTAATGTGAAAGCGCATGAAACCGTCGTAATCTTGTAGAAAACATTGTAAAGTTGCGAGTAAAACGTTTTCTAACGATAGAAGTGCGAAGGTTAGGTTAGGTTAGGTTAGTTTAAGCTAGGTAGCGTCGTGAAACTACCAAAAACGACGTCATCTAACGAGATAGTGTTGTTTTATTGCGAGTATTAAACTGCGATAGGTGAAATGTTGTGAATGCACACAAAACGGCATGAACAAGCCAAATACTGCGTGTTCTACCGTTACAAGTGCGAAACTGCTATATTGTGATATTCTCGTTAAAGCGCATGCAAGCATCGTGAAACCTTAAAGAACAATGTCATTTAGCGAGATACAGCGTTCTGTACTGCAATAAGTTGGTGAAAAACTGTGAGGTTATGCAAATATCGTAATTGTGAACGAAACAGTGTAATAGAGCGTTTTTCAATACAAGTACGAATGTTAGGTTAGGTTAAGATATGAACCGTCGTAAAACCGCATTAAACAATGTCACTTAGTTAGATGCAGTGTTTTTCACCATTACAAGTTGGGAACTGCGATATCTAATGTGAAAGCGCTTGCAAACGTCGTTAGGTTAGGTTAGGTTAAGTTAGGTTAGGTTACGTTAGGTTAGGTTTGGTTAGGTTAGGTTAGGTTAGGTTATGTTAGGTTAGGTTGGGTTAGGTTAGGTTAGGTTACGTTAGGTTAAGGTATGAACCGTCGTAAAACCGCAATAAACAATGTCACTTAGTGAGATGCAGTGTTTTTCACCTTTACAAGTCGGGAACTGCGATATCTAATGTGAAAGCGCTTGAAACCGTCGTAATGTTGTAGAAAGCAATGTAAAGTAGCGAGTAAAACGTTTTCTAACGATAGAAGTGCGAAGGTTATGTTAGGTTGAGTTATGTTAGTTTAAGCTAGGTAGCGTCGTGAAACCACCAAAAACGACGTCATCTAACGAGATAGTGTTGTTTTATTGCGAGTACGAAACTGCGATAGGTAAAATGTTGTGAAAGCACACAAAACGGCATGAACAAGCCAAATACTGCGTGTTGTACCGTTACAAGTGCGAAAGTGCTATGTTGTGACATTCTCGCTAAAGCGCATGCAAGTATCGTGAAACCTTAAAGAACGATGTCATTTAGCGAGATACAGCGTTCTGTACTGTAATAAGTTGGTGAGAAACTGTGAGGTCAAGCAAATATCGTAATTGTGAACGAAACAGTGTAATTGAGCGTCTTTAGATACAAGTGCGAATGTTAGGTTAGGTTGACATATGAACCGTCGTAAAACCGCATTAAACAATGTCACTTAGTGAGATATAGTGTTTTTCAACATTACAAGTCGGGAACTACGATATCTAATGTGAAAGCGCATGAAACCGTCGTAATCTTGTAGAAAACATTGTAGAGTGGCGAGTAAAACGTTTTCTAACGATAGAAGTGCGAAGGTTAGGTTAGGTTAGGTTAGTTTAAGCTAGGTAGCGTCGTGAAACTACCAAAAACGACGTCATCTAACGAGATAGTGTTGTTTTATAGCGAGTATTAAACTGCGATAGGTGAAATGTTGTGAAAGCACACAAAACGGCATGAACAAGCCAAATACTGCGTGTTCTACCGTTACAAGTGCGAAACTGCTATATTGTGATATTCTCGTTAAAGCGCATGCAAGCATCGTGAAACCTTAAAGAACAATGTCATTTAGCGAGATACAGCGTTCTGTACTGCAATAAGTTGGTGAAAAACTGTGAGGTTATGCAAATATCGTAATTGTGAACAAAACAGTGTAATAGAGCGTTTTTAGATACAAGTGCGAATGTTAGGTTAGGTTAAGATATGAACCGTCGTAAAACCGCATTAAACAATGTCAATTACTGAGATGCAGTGTTTTTCACCATTAAAAGTGGGGAACTGCGATATTTAATGTGAAAGCGCTTGCAACCGTCGTTAGGTTAGGTTAGGTTAGGTTAGGTTAGGTTAGGTTAGGTTAGATTAGGTTAGGTTGGGTTGAGTTGGGTTAGGTTAGGTTAGGTTAGGTTAGGTTGGGTTAGGTCAGGTTAGGTTAGGTTAGGTTACGTTAGGTTAGGTTAGGTTACGTTAGGTTAGGTTAGGTTACGTTAGGTTAGGTTAGGTTAGGTAAGGATAATTTGGTTAGGTTAGGTAAGGTTAGGTTAGGTTAGGTTAGGTTGGGTTGGGTGTTGTTGGGTTGGGTTGGGTTGGGTTAGGTTGGGTTAGGTTAGGTTAGGTTAGGTTAGGTTACGTTAGGTTATGTTAGGTTAGGTTAGGTTACGTTAGGTTAGGTTAGGTCAGGTAAGGTTAGGTTACGTTAGAATAGGTTAGGTTAGGTTACGTTAGGTTAGGTTAAGTTAGGTTAGGTTAGGTTAGGTTAGGTTGGGTTGGGTTGGGTTAGGTTGGGTTAGGTTAGGTTAGGTTAGGTTGGGTTAGGTTAGTTTAGGTTAGGTTAGGTTAGGTTGGGTTGGGTTGGGTTAGGTTAGGTTAGGTTAGGTAAGGTTAGGTTAGGTTAGGTTAGGTTAGGTTAAGGTATGAACCGTTGTAAAACCGCATTAAACAATGTCACTTAGTGAGATGCAGTGTTTTTCACCTTTACAAGTTGGGAACTGTGATATCTAATGTGAAAGCGCTTGAAACCGTCGTAATGTTGTAGAAAGCAATGTAAAGTAGCGAGTAAAACGTTTTCTAACGATAGAAGTGCGAAGGTCATGTTAGGTTGAGTTATGATAGTTTAAGCTAGGTAGCGTCGTGAAACTACCAAAAACAACGTCATCTAACGAGATAGTGTTGTTTTATTGCGAGTACGAAACTGCGATAGGTGAAATGTTGTGAAAGCACACAAAACGGCATGAACAAGCCAAATACTGCGTGTTGTACCGTTACAAGTGCGAAACTGCTATGTTGTGACATTCTCGGTAAAGCGCATGCAAGTATCGTGAAACCTTAAAGAACGATGTCGTTTAGCGAGATACAGCGTTCTGTACTGTAATAAGTTGGTGAAAAACTGTGAGGTTATGCAAGTATCGTAATTGTGAACAAAACAGTGTAATAGAGCGTTTTTAGATACAAGTGCGAATGTTAGGTTAGGTTAAGATATGAACCGTCGTAAAACCGCATTAAACAATGTCAATTACTGAGATGCAGTGTTTTTCACCATTAAAAGTGGGGAACTGCGATATTTAATGTGAAAGCGCTTGCAACCGCCGTTAGGTTAGGTTAGGTTAGGTTAGGTTAGGTTTGGATAGGTTAGGTTAGGTTAGGTTAGATTAGGTTAGGTTGGGTTGAGTTGGGTTAGGTTAGGTTAGGTTAGGTTAGGTTGGGTTAGGTAAGGTTAGGTTAGGTTAGGTTACGTTAGGTTAGGTTAGGTTACGTTAGGTTAGGTTAGGTTAGGTTACGTTAGGTTAGGTTAGGTTAGGTAAGGATAATTTGGTTAGGTTAGGTAAGGTTAGGTTAGGTTAGGTTAGGTTGAGTTGGGTGTTGTTGGGTTGGGTTGGGTTGGGTTAGGTTGGGTTAGGTTAGGTTAGGTTACGTTAGGTTTGGTTACGTTTGGTTATGTTAGGTTAGGTTAGGTTACGTTAGGTTAGGTTAGGTCAGGTAAGGTTAGGTTACGTTAGAATAGGTTAGGTTAGGTTACGTTAGGTTAGGTTAAGTTAGGTTAGGTTAGGTTAGGTTAGGTTAGGTTGGGTTGGGTTGGGTTAGGTTGGGTTAGGTTAGGTTAGGTTGGGTTAGGTTAGTTTAGGTTAGGTTAGGTTAGGTTGGGTTGGGTTGGGTTAGGTTAGGTTAGGTAAGGTTAGGTTAGGTTAGGTTAAGGTATGAACCGTTGTAAAAGCGCATTAAACAATGTCACTTAGTGAGATGCAGTGTTTTTCACCTTTACAAGTCGGGAACTGCGATATCTAATGTGAAAGCGCTTGAAACCGTCGTAATGTTGTAGAAAGCAATGTAAAGTAGCGAGTAAAACGTTTTCTAACGATAGAAGTGCGAAGGTTAGGTTAGGTTAGTTTAAGCTAGGTAGCGTCGTGAAACTACCAAAAACGACGTCATCTAACGAGATAGTGTTGTTTTATAGCGAGTATTAAACTGCGATAGGTGAAATGTTGTGAAAGCACACAGAACGGCATGAACAAGCCAAATACTGCGTGTTCTACCGTTACAAGTGCGAAACTGCTATATTGTGATATTCTCGTTAAAGCGCATGCAAGCATCGTGAAACCTTAAAGAACAATGTCATTTAGCGAGATACAGCGTTCTGTACTGCAATAAGTTGGTGAAAAACTGTGAGGTTATGCAAATATCGTAATTGTGAACAAAACAGTGTAATAGAGCGTTTTTAGATACAAGTGCGAATGTTAGGTTAGGTTAAGATATGAACCGTCGTAAAACCGCATTAAACAATGTCAATTACTGAGATGCAGTGTTTTTCACCATTAAAAGTGGGGAACTGCGATATTTAATGTGAAAGCGCTTGCAACCGTCGTTAGGTTAGGTTAGGTTAGGTTAGGTTAGAAAGTGTTGTGGCTCGGGCGAGTTGGTTATCCATGAACTTAGCTTCTATTAGCGCGGCACATATGAAAAGGAAAGAGGAAAGAATACAGAGACGTCAAGACAGGTAGACAGGTTAGCGCCTACCTGTCTTGACGTCTCTGTATTCTTTCCTCTTTCCTTTTCATATGTGCCGCGCTAATGGAAGCTAAGTTAAGGTTAGGTTAGGTTAGGTTAGATTAGGTTGGGTTGAGTTGGGTTAGGTTAGGTTAGGTTAGGTTGGGTTAGGTCAGGTTAGGTTAGGTTAGGTTACGTTAGGTTAGGTTAGATTACGTTAGGTTAGGTTAGGTTACGTTAGGTTAGGTTAGGTTAGGTAAGGATAATTTGGTTAGGTTTGGTAAGGTTAGGTTAGGTTAGGTTAGGTTGGGTTGGGTGTTGTTGGGTTGGGTTGGGTTGGGTTAGGTTGGGTTAGGTTAGGTTAGGTTAGGTTAGGTTACGTTAGGTTAAGTTAGGTTAGGTTAGGTTACGTTAGGTTAGGTTAGGTCAGGTAAGGTTAGGTTACGTTAGAATAGGTTAGGTTAGGTTACGTTAGGTTAGGTTAAGTTAGGTTAGGTTAGGTTAGGTTAGGTTGGGTTGGGTTGGGTTAGGTTGGGTTAGGTTAGGTTAGGTTGGGTTAGGTTAGTTTAGGTTAGGTTAGGTTAGGTTGGGTTGGGTTGGGTTAGGTTAGGTTAGGTAAGGTTAGGTTAGGTTTGGTTAAGGTATGAACCGTTGTAAAAGCGCATTAAACAATGTCACTTAGTGAGATGCAGTGTTTTTCACCTTTACAAGTTGGGAACTGTGTTATCTAATGTGAAAGCGCTTGAAACCGTCGTAATGTTGTAGAAAGCAATGTAAAGTAGCGAGTAAAACGTTTTCTAACGATAGAAGTGCGAAGGTCATGTTAGGTTGAGTTATGTTAGTTTAAGCTAGGTAGCGTCGTGAAACTACCAAAAACAACGTCATCTCACGAGATAGTGTTGTTTTATTGCGAGTACGAAACTGTGATAGATAAAATGTTGTGAAAGCACACAAAATGGCATGAACAAGCCAAATACTGCGTGTTGTACCGTTACAAGTGCGAAACTGCTATGTTGTGACATTCTCGGTAAAGCGCATGCAAGTATCGTGAAACCTTAAAGAACGATGTCATTTAGCGAGATACAGCGTTCTGTACTGTAATAAGTTGGTGAGAAACTGTGAGGTCAAGCAAATATCGTAATTGTGAACGAAACAGTGTAAGTGAGCGTCTTTAGATACAAGTGCGAATGTTAGGTTAGGTTGACATATCAACAGTCGTAAAACCGCATTAAACAATGTCACTTAGTGAGATGTAGTGTTTTTCAACATTACAAGTCGGGAACTACGATATCTAATGTGAAAGCGCATGAAACCGTCGTAATCTTGTAGAAAACATTGTAAAGTTGCGAGTAAAACGTTTTCTAACGATAGAAGTGCGAAGGTTAGGTTAGGTTAGGTTAGTTTAAGCTAGGTAGCGTCGTGAAACTACCAAAAACGACGTCATCTAACGAGATAGTGTTGTTTTATTGCGAGTATTAAACTGCGATAGGTGAAATGTTGTGAATGCACACAAAACGGCATGAACAAGCCAAATACTGCGTGTTCTACCGTTACAAGTGCGAAACTGCTATATTGTGATATTCTCGTTAAAGCGCATGCAAGCATCGTGAAACCTTAAAGAACAATGTCATTTAGCGAGATACAGCGTTCTGTACTGCAATAAGTTGGTGAAAAACTGTGAGGTTATGCAAATATCGTAATTGTGAACGAAACAGTGTAATAGAGCGTTTTTCAATACAAGTACGAATGTTAGGTTAGGTTAAGATATGAACCGTCGTAAAACCGCATTAAACAATGTCACTTAGTTAGATGCAGTGTTTTTCACCATTACAAGTTGGGAACTGCGATATCTAATGTGAAAGCGCTTGCAAACGTCGTTAGGTTAGGTTAGGTTAAGTTAGGTTAGGTTACGTTAGGTTAGGTTTGGTTAGGTTAGGTTATGTTAGGTTAGGTTGGGTTAGGTTAGGTTAGGTTACGTTAGGTTAAGGTATGAACCGTCGTAAAACCGCAATAAACAATGTCACTTAGTGAGATGCAGTGTTTTTCACCTTTACAAGTCGGGAACTGCGATATCTAATGTGAAAGCGCTTGAAACCGTCGTAATGTTGTAGAAAGCAATGTAAAGTAGCGAGTAAAACGTTTTCTAACGATAGAAGTGCGAAGGTTATGTTAGGTTGAGTTATGTTAGTTTAAGCTAGGTAGCGTCGTGAAACCACCAAAAACGACGTCATCTAACGAGATAGTGTTGTTTTATTGCGAGTACGAAACTGCGATAGGTAAAATGTTGTGAAAGCACACAAAACGGCATGAACAAGCCAAATACTGCGTGTTGTACCGTTACAAGTGCGAAAGTGCTATGTTGTGACATTCTCGCTAAAGCGCATGCAAGTATCGTGAAACCTTAAAGAACGATGTCATTTAGCGAGATACAGCGTTCTGTACTGTAATAAGTTGGTGAGAAACTGTGAGGTCAAGCAAATATCGTAATTGTGAACGAAACAGTGTAATTGAGCGTCTTTAGATACAAGTGCGAATGTTAGGTTAGGTTGACATATGAACCGTCGTAAAACCGCATTAAACAATGTCACTTAGTGAGATATAGTGTTTTTCAACATTACAAGTCGGGAACTACGATATCTAATGTGAAAGCGCATGAAACCGTCGTAATCTTGTAGAAAACATTGTAGAGTGGCGAGTAAAACGTTTTCTAACGATAGAAGTGCGAAGGTTAGGTTAGGTTAGGTTAGTTTAAGCTAGGTAGCGTCGTGAAACTACCAAAAACGACGTCATCTAACGAGATAGTGTTGTTTTATAGCGAGTATTAAACTGCGATAGGTGAAATGTTGTGAAAGCACACAAAACGGCATGAACAAGCCAAATACTGCGTGTTCTACCGTTACAAGTGCGAAACTGCTATATTGTGATATTCTCGTTAAAGCGCATGCAAGCATCGTGAAACCTTAAAGAACAATGTCATTTAGCGAGATACAGCGTTCTGTACTGCAATAAGTTGGTGAAAAACTGTGAGGTTATGCAAATATCGTAATTGTGAACAAAACAGTGTAATAGAGCGTTTTTAGATACAAGTGCGAATGTTAGGTTAGGTTAAGATATGAACCGTCGTAAAACCGCATTAAACAATGTCAATTACTGAGATGCAGTGTTTTTCACCATTAAAAGTGGGGAACTGCGATATTTAATGTGAAAGCGCTTGCAACCGTCGTTAGGTTAGGTTAGGTTAGGTTAGGTTAGGTTAGGTTAGGTTAGATTAGGTTAGGTTGGGTTGAGTTGGGTTAGGTTAGGTTAGGTTAGGTTAGGTTGGGTTAGGTCAGGTTAGGTTAGGTTAGGTTACGTTAGGTTAGGTTAGGTTACGTTAGGTTAGGTTAGGTTACGTTAGGTTAGGTTAGGTTAGGTAAGGATAATTTGGTTAGGTTAGGTAAGGTTAGGTTAGGTTAGGTTAGGTTGGGTTGGGTGTTGTTGGGTTGGGTTGGGTTGGGTTAGGTTGGGTTAGGTTAGGTTAGGTTAGGTTACGTTAGGTTATGTTAGGTTAGGTTAGGTTACGTTAGGTTAGGTTAGGTCAGGTAAGGTTAGGTTACGTTAGAATAGGTTAGGTTAGGTTACGTTAGGTTAGGTTAAGTTAGGTTAGGTTAGGTTAGGTTAGGTTGGGTTGGGTTGGGTTAGGTTGGGTTAGGTTAGGTTAGGTTAGGTTGGGTTAGGTTAGTTTAGGTTAGGTTAGGTTAGGTTGGGTTGGGTTGGGTTAGGTTAGGTTAGGTTAGGTAAGGTTAGGTTAGGTTAGGTTAGGTTAGGTTAAGGTATGAACCGTTGTAAAACCGCATTAAACAATGTCACTTAGTGAGATGCAGTGTTTTTCACCTTTACAAGTTGGGAACTGTGATATCTAATGTGAAAGCGCTTGAAACCGTCGTAATGTTGTAGAAAGCAATGTAAAGTAGCGAGTAAAACGTTTTCTAACGATAGAAGTGCGAAGGTCATGTTAGGTTGAGTTATGATAGTTTAAGCTAGGTAGCGTCGTGAAACTACCAAAAACAACGTCATCTAACGAGATAGTGTTGTTTTATTGCGAGTACGAAACTGCGATAGGTGAAATGTTGTGAAAGCACACAAAACGGCATGAACAAGCCAAATACTGCGTGTTGTACCGTTACAAGTGCGAAACTGCTATGTTGTGACATTCTCGGTAAAGCGCATGCAAGTATCGTGAAACCTTAAAGAACGATGTCGTTTAGCGAGATACAGCGTTCTGTACTGTAATAAGTTGGTGAAAAACTGTGAGGTTATGCAAGTATCGTAATTGTGAACAAAACAGTGTAATAGAGCGTTTTTAGATACAAGTGCGAATGTTAGGTTAGGTTAAGATATGAACCGTCGTAAAACCGCATTAAACAATGTCAATTACTGAGATGCAGTGTTTTTCACCATTAAAAGTGGGGAACTGCGATATTTAATGTGAAAGCGCTTGCAACCGCCGTTAGGTTAGGTTAGGTTAGGTTAGGTTAGGTTTGGATAGGTTAGGTTAGGTTAGGTTAGATTAGGTTAGGTTGGGTTGAGTTGGGTTAGGTTAGGTTAGGTTAGGTTAGGTTGGGTTAGGTAAGGTTAGGTTAGGTTAGGTTACGTTAGGTTAGGTTAGGTTACGTTAGGTTAGGTTAGGTTAGGTTACGTTAGGTTAGGTTAGGTTAGGTAAGGATAATTTGGTTAGGTTAGGTAAGGTTAGGTTAGGTTAGGTTAGGTTGAGTTGGGTGTTGTTGGGTTGGGTTGGGTTGGGTTAGGTTGGGTTAGGTTAGGTTAGGTTACGTTAGGTTTGGTTACGTTTGGTTATGTTAGGTTAGGTTAGGTTACGTTAGGTTAGGTTAGGTCAGGTAAGGTTAGGTTACGTTAGAATAGGTTAGGTTAGGTTAGGTTACGTTAGGTTAGGTTAAGTTAGGTTAGGTTAGGTTTGGTTAACTTAGGTTAGGTTAGCTTAGGTTAGGTTAGGTTGGGTTGGGTTGGGTTAGGTTGGGTTAGGTTAGGTTAGGTTAGGTTAGGTTGGGTTAGGTTAGTTTAGGTTAGGTTAGGTTAGGTTAGGTTGGGTTGGGTTGGGTTAGGTTAGGTTAGGTTAGGTTAGGTAGGGTTAGGTTAGGTTAGGTTAGGTTACGTTAGGTTAAGGTATGAACCGTCGTAAAACCGCATTAAACAATGTCACTTAGTGAGATGCAGTGTTTTTCACCTTTACAAGTTGGGAACTGTGATATCTAATGTGAAAGCGCTTGAAACCGTCATAATGTTGTAGAAAGCAATGTAAAGTAGCGAGTAAAACGTTTTCTAACGATAGAAGTGCGAAGGTTATGTTAGGTTGAGTTATGTTAGTTTAAGCTAGGTAGCGTCGTGCAACTACCAAAAACAACGTCATCTAACGAGATAGTGTTGTTTTATTGCGAGTACGAAACTGCGATAGGTGAAATGTTGTGAAAGCACACAAAACGGCATGAACAAGCCAAATACTGCGTGTTGTACCGTTACAAGTGCGAAACTGCTATGTTGTGATATTCTCGTTAAAGCGCATGCAAGCATCGTGAAACCTTAAAGAACGATGTCATTTAGCGAGATACAGCGTTCTGTACTGCAATAAGTAGGTGAAAAACTGTGAGGTTATGCAAATATCCTAATTGTGAACGAAACAGTGTAATAGAGCGTTTTTTATTACAAGTGCGAATGTTAGGTTAGGTTAAGATATGAACCGTCGTAAAACCGCATTAAACAATGTCACTTAGTGAGATGCAGTGTTTTTCACCATTACAAGTCGGGAACTGCGATATCTAATGTGAAAGCGCTTGCAAACGTCGTTAGGTTAGGTTAGGTTTGGTTAGGTTAGGTTAGGTTAGGTTACGTTAGGTTAGGTTAGGTTAGGTTAGGTTAGGTTAGGGTATGTTAGGTAAGGTTTGGTTAGGTTAGGTTAGGTTAGGTTGGGTTAGGTAAGGTTAGGTTAGGTTAAGATATGAACCGCGCTAAAACCGCAATAAACAATGTCACTTAGTGAGATGCTGTGTTTTTCACCATTACAAGTCGGGAACTGCGATATCTAATGTAAAAGCGCATGAAACCGTCGTAATCTTGTAGAAAACATTGTAAAGTAGCGAATAAAACGTTTTCTAACGATAGAAGTGCGAAGGTTCTGTTAGTTTGAGCTAGGTAGCGTTGTGAAACCACCAAAAACGATGTCATCTAACGAGATAGTGTTGTTTTATTGCGAGTACGAAACTGCGATAGGTGAAATATTGGGAAAGCACACAAAATGGCATGAACTAGCCAGATACTGCGTCTTGTGCCGTTACAAGTGCGAAACTGCTTTATTGTGATATTTTCGTTAAAGCGCATGCAAGTATCGTGAAACCTTAAAGAACGATGTCATTTAGCGAGATACAGCGTTCTGTACTGTAATAAGTTGGTGAGAAACTGTGAGGTCAAGCAAATATCGTAATTGTGAACGAAACAGTGTAATTGAGCGTATTTAGATACAAGTGCGAATGTTAGGTTAGGTTGAGATATCAACCGTCGTAAAACCGCATTAAACAATGTCACTTAGTGAGATGTAGTGTTTTTCAACATTACAAGTCGGGAACTACGATATCTAATGTGAAAGCGCATGAAACCGTCGTAATCTTGTAGAAAACATTGTAAAGTGGCGAGTAAAACGTTTTCTAACGATAGAAGTGCGAAGGTTAGGTTAGGTTAGGTTAGTTTAAGCTAGGTAGCGTCGTGAAACTACCAAAAACGACGTCATCTAACGAGATAGTGTTGTTTTATAGCGAGTATTAAACTGCGATAGGTGAAATGTTGTGAAAGCACACAAAACGGCATGAACAAGCCAAATACTGCGTGTTCTACCGTTACAAGTGCGAAACTGCTATATTGTGATATTCTCGTTAAAGCGCATGCAAGTATCGTGAAACCTTAAAGAACGATGTCATTTAGCGAGATACAGCGTTCTGTACTGTAATAAGTTGGTGAGAAACTGTGAGGTCAAGCAAATATCGTAATTGTGAACGAAACAGTGTAATTGAGCGTCTTTAGATACAAGTGCGAATGTTAGGTTAGGTTGACATATCAACCGTCGTAAAACCGCATTAAACAATGTCACTTAGTGAGATGTAGTGTTTTTCAACATTGCAAGTCGGGAACTACGATATCTAATGTGAAAGCGCATGAAACCGTCGTAATCTTGTAGAAAACATTGTAAAGTTGCGAGTAAAACGTTTTCTAACGATAGAAGTGCGAAGGTTAGGTTAGGTTAGGTTAGTTTAAGCTAGGTAGCGTCGTGAAACTACCAAAAACGACGTCATCTAACGAGATAGTGTTGTTTTATTGCGAGTATTAAACTGCGATAGGTGAAATGTTGTGAATGCACACAAAACGGCATGAACAAGCCAAATACTGCGTGTTCTACCGTTACAAGTGCGAAACTGCTATATTGTGATATTCTCGTTAAAGCGCATGCAAGCATCGTGAAACCTTAAAGAACAATGTCATTTAGCGAGATACAGCGTTCTGTACTGCAATAAGTTGGTGAAAAACTGTGAGGTTATGCAAATATCGTAATTGTGAACGAAACAGTGTGATTGAGCGTATTTAGATACAAGTGCGAATGTTAGGTTATGTTGAGATATCAACCGTCGTAAAACCGCATTAAACAATGTCACTTAGTGAGATGTAGTGTTTTTCAACATTACAAGTCGGGAACTACGATATCTAATGTGAAAGCGCATGAAACCGTCGTAATCTTGTAGAAAACATTGTAAAGTTGCGAGTAAAACGTTTTCTAACGATAGAAGTGCGAAGGTTAGCTTGAGTTATGTTAGTTTAAGCTATATAGCGTCGTGAGACCACCAAAAAGGACGTCATCTAACGAGATAGTGTTGTTTTATTGCGAGTACGAAACTGCGATAGGTAAAATGTTGTGAAAGCACACAAAACGGCATGAACAAGCCAAATACTGCGTGTTGTACCGTTACAAGTGCGAAACTGCTATGTTGTGACATTCTCGGTAAAGCGCATGCGAGTATCGTGAAACCTTAAAGAACGATGCAATTTAGCGAGATACAGCGTTCTGTACTGTAATAAGTTGGTGAGAAACTGTGAGGTCAAGCAAATATCGTAATTGTGAACGAAACAGTGTAATTGAGCGTCTTTAGATACAAGTGCGAATGTTAGGTTAGGTTGACATATCAACAGTCGTAAAACCGCATTAAACAATGTCACTTAGTGAGATGTAGTGTTTTTCAACATTACAAGTCGGGAACTACGATATCTAATGTGAAAGCGCATGAAACCGTCGTAATCTTGTAGAAAACATTGTAAAGTTGCGAGTAAAACGTTTTCTAACGATAGAAGTGCGAAGGTTAGGTTAGGTTAGGTTAGTTTAAGCTAGGTAGCGTCGTGAAACTACCAAAAACGACGTCATCTAACGAGATAGTGTTGTTTTATTGCGAGTATTAAACTGCGATAGGTGAAATGTTGTGAATGCACACAAAACGGCATGAACAAGCCAGATACTGCGTGTTCTACCGTTACAAGTGCGAAACTGCTATATTGTGATATTCTCGTTAAAGCGCATGCAAGCATCGTGAAACCTTAAAGAACAATGTCATTTAGCGAGATACAGCGTTCTGTACTGCAATAAGTTGGTGAAAAACTGTGAGGTTATGCAAATATCGTAATTGTGAACGAAACAGTGTAATAGAGCGTTTTTCAATACAAGTACGAATGTTAGGTTAGGTTAAGATATGAACCGTCGTAAAACCGCATTAAACAATGTCACTTAGTTAGATGCAGTGTTTTTCACCATTACAAGTTGGGAACTGCGATATCTAATGTGAAAGCGCTTGCAAACGTCGTTAGGTTAGGTTAGGTTAAGTTAGGTTAGGTTACGTTAGGTTAGGTTTGGTTAGGTTAGGTTAGGTTAGGTTATGTTAGGTTAGGTTGGGTTAGGTTAGGTTAGGTTACGTTAGGTTAAGGTATGAACCGTCGTAAAACCGCAATAAACAATGTCACTTAGTGAGATGCAGTGTTTTTCACCTTTACAAGTCGGGAACTGCGATATCTAATGTGAAAGCGCTTGAAACCGTCGTAATGTTGTAGAAAGCAATGTAAAGTAGCGAGTAAAACGTTTTCTAACGATAGAAGTGCGAAGGTTATGTTAGGTTGAGTTATGTTAGTTTAAGCTAGGTAGCGTCGTGAAACCACCAAAAACGACGTCATCTAACGAGATAGTGTTGTTTTATTGCGAGTACGAAACTGCGATAGGTAAAATGTTGTGAAAGCACACAAAACGGCATGAACAAGCCAAATACTGCGTGTTGTACCGTTACAAGTGCGAAAGTGCTATGTTGTGACATTCTCGCTAAAGCGCATGCAAGTATCGTGAAACCTTAAAGAACGATGTCATTTAGCGAGATACAGCGTTCTGTACTGTAATAAGTTGGTGAGAAACTGTGAGGTCAAGCAAATATCGTAATTGTGAACGAAACAGTGTAATTGAGCGTCTTTAGATACAAGTGCGAATGTTAGGTTAGGTTGACATATGAACCGTCGTAAAACCGCATTAAACAATGTCACTTAGTGAGATATAGTGTTTTTCAACATTACAAGTCGGGAACTACGATATCTAATGTGAAAGCGCATGAAACCGTCGTAATCTTGTAGAAAACATTGTAGAGTGGCGAGTAAAACGTTTTCTAACGATAGAAGTGCGAAGGTTAGGTTAGGTTAGGTTAGTTTAAGCTAGGTAGCGTCGTGAAACTACCAAAAACGACGTCATCTAACGAGATAGTGTTGTTTTATAGCGAGTATTAAACTGCGATAGGTGAAATGTTGTGAAAGCACACAAAACGGCATGAACAAGCCAAATACTGCGTGTTCTACCGTTACAAGTGCGAAACTGCTATATTGTGATATTCTCGTTAAAGCGCATGCAAGCATCGTGAAACCTTAAAGAACAATGTCATTTAGCGAGATACAGCGTTCTGTACTGCAATAAGTTGGTGAAAAACTGTGAGGTTATGCAAATATCGTAATTGTGAACAAAACAGTGTAATAGAGCGTTTTTAGATACAAGTGCGAATGTTAGGTTAGGTTAAGATATGAACCGTCGTAAAACCGCATTAAACAATGTCAATTACTGAGATGCAGTGTTTTTCACCATTAAAAGTGGGGAACTGCGATATTTAATGTGAAAGCGCTTGCAACCGTCGTTAGGTTAGGTTAGGTTAGGTTAGGTTAGGTTAGGTTAGGTTAGATTAGGTTAGGTTGGGTTGAGTTGGGTTAGGTTAGGTTAGGTTAGGTTAGGTTGGGTTAGGTCAGGTTAGGTTAGGTTAGGTTACGTTAGGTTAGGTTAGGTTACGTTAGGTTAGGTTAGGTTACGTTAGGTTAGGTTAGGTTAGGTAAGGATAATTTGGTTAGGTTAGGTAAGGTTAGGTTAGGTTAGGTTAGGTTGGGTTGGGTGTTGTTGGGTTGGGTTGGGTTGGGTTAGGTTGGGTTAGGTTAGGTTAGGTTAGGTTACGTTAGGTTATGTTAGGTTAGGTTAGGTTACGTTAGGTTAGGTTAGGTCAGGTAAGGTTAGGTTACGTTAGAATAGGTTAGGTTAGGTTACGTTAGGTTAGGTTAAGTTAGGTTAGGTTAGGTTAGGTTAGGTTGGGTTGGGTTGGGTTAGGTTGGGTTAGGTTAGGTTAGGTTAGGTTGGGTTAGGTTAGTTTAGGTTAGGTTAGGTTAGGTTGGGTTGGGTTGGGTTAGGTTAGGTTAGGTTAGGTAAGGTTAGGTTAGGTTAGGTTAGGTTAGGTTAAGGTATGAACCGTTGTAAAACCGCATTAAACAATGTCACTTAGTGAGATGCAGTGTTTTTCACCTTTACAAGTTGGGAACTGTGATATCTAATGTGAAAGCGCTTGAAACCGTCGTAATGTTGTAGAAAGCAATGTAAAGTAGCGAGTAAAACGTTTTCTAACGATAGAAGTGCGAAGGTCATGTTAGGTTGAGTTATGATAGTTTAAGCTAGGTAGCGTCGTGAAACTACCAAAAACAACGTCATCTAACGAGATAGTGTTGTTTTATTGCGAGTACGAAACTGCGATAGGTGAAATGTTGTGAAAGCACACAAAACGGCATGAACAAGCCAAATACTGCGTGTTGTACCGTTACAAGTGCGAAAGTGCTATGTTGTGACATTCTCGGTAAAGCGCATGCAAGTATCGTGAAACCTTAAAGAACGATGTCGTTTAGCGAGATACAGCGTTCTGTACTGTAATAAGTTGGTGAAAAACTGTGAGGTTATGCAAGTATCGTAATTGTGAACAAAACAGTGTAATAGAGCGTTTTTAGATACAAGTGCGAATGTTAGGTTAGGTTAAGATATGAACCGTCGTAAAACCGCATTAAACAATGTCAATTACTGAGATGCAGTGTTTTTCACCATTAAAAGTGGGGAACTGCGATATTTAATGTGAAAGCGCTTGCAACCGCCGTTAGGTTAGGTTAGGTTAGGTTAGGTTAGGTTTGGATAGGTTAGGTTAGGTTAGGTTAGATTAGGTTAGGTTGGGTTGAGTTGGGTTAGGTTAGGTTAGGTTAGGTTAGGTTGGGTTAGGTAAGGTTAGGTTAGGTTAGGTTAGGTTACGTTAGGTTAGGTTAGGTTACGTTAGGTTAGGTTAGGTTAGGTTACGTTAGGTTAGGTTAGGTTAGGTAAGGATAATTTGGTTAGGTTAGGTAAGGTTAGGTTAGGTTAGGTTAGGTTGAGTTGGGTGTTGTTGGGTTGGGTTGGGTTGGGTTAGGTTGGGTTAGGTTAGGTTAGGTTACGTTAGGTTTGGTTACGTTTGGTTATGTTAGGTTAGGTTAGGTTACGTTAGGTTAGGTTAGGTCAGGTAAGGTTAGGTTACGTTAGAATAGGTTAGGTTAGGTTAGGTTACGTTAGGTTAGGTTAAGTTAGGTTAGGTTAGGTTTGGTTAACTTAGGTTAGGTTAGCTTAGGTTAGGTTAGGTTGGGTTGGGTTGGGTTAGGTTGGGTTAGGTTAGGTTAGGTTAGGTTAGGTTGGGTTAGGTTAGTTTAGGTTAGGTTAGGTTAGGTTAGGTTGGGTTGGGTTGGGTTAGGTTAGGTTAGGTTAGGTTAGGTAGGGTTAGGTTAGGTTAGGTTAGGTTACGTTAGGTTAAGGTATGAACCGTCGTAAAACCGCATTAAACAATGTCACTTAGTGAGATGCAGTGTTTTTCACCTTTACAAGTTGGGAACTGTGATATCTAATGTGAAAGCGCTTGAAACCGTCATAATGTTGTAGAAAGCAATGTAAAGTAGCGAGTAAAACGTTTTCTAACGATAGAAGTGCGAAGGTTATGTTAGGTTGAGTTATGTTAGTTTAAGCTAGGTAGCGTCGTGCAACTACCAAAAACAACGTCATCTAACGAGATAGTGTTGTTTTATTGCGAGTACGAAACTGCGATAGGTGAAATGTTGTGAAAGCACACAAAACGGCATGAACAAGCCAAATACTGCGTGTTGTACCGTTACAAGTGCGAAACTGCTATGTTGTGATATTCTCGTTAAAGCGCATGCAAGCATCGTGAAACCTTAAAGAACGATGTCATTTAGCGAGATACAGCGTTCTGTACTGCAATAAGTAGGTGAAAAACTGTGAGGTTATGCAAATATCCTAATTGTGAACGAAACAGTGTAATAGAGCGTTTTTTATTACAAGTGCGAATGTTAGGTTAGGTTAAGATATGAACCGTCGTAAAACCGCATTAAACAATGTCACTTAGTGAGATGCAGTGTTTTTCACCATTACAAGTCGGGAACTGCGATATCTAATGTGAAAGCGCTTGCAAACGTCGTTAGGTTAGGTTAGGTTTGGTTAGGTTAGGTTAGGTTAGGTTACGTTAGGTTAGGTTAGGTTAGGTTAGGTTAGGTTAGGGTATGTTAGGTAAGGTTTGGTTAGGTTAGGTTAGGTTAGGTTGGGTTAGGTAAGGTTAGGTTAGGTTAAGATATGAACCGCGCTAAAACCGCAATAAACAATGTCACTTAGTGAGATGCTGTGTTTTTCACCATTACAAGTCGGGAACTGCGATATCTAATGTAAAAGCGCATGAAACCGTCGTAATCTTGTAGAAAACATTGTAAAGTAGCGAATAAAACGTTTTCTAACGATAGAAGTGCGAAGGTTCTGTTAGTTTGAGCTAGGTAGCGTTGTGAAACCACCAAAAACGATGTCATCTAACGAGATAGTGTTGTTTTATTGCGAGTACGAAACTGCGATAGGTGAAATATTGGGAAAGCACACAAAATGGCATGAACTAGCCAGATACTGCGTCTTGTGCCGTTACAAGTGCGAAACTGCTTTATTGTGATATTTTCGTTAAAGCGCATGCAAGTATCGTGAAACCTTAAAGAACGATGTCATTTAGCGAGATACAGCGTTCTGTACTGTAATAAGTTGGTGAGAAACTGTGAGGTCAAGCAAATATCGTAATTGTGAACGAAACAGTGTAATTGAGCGTATTTAGATACAAGTGCGAATGTTAGGTTAGGTTGAGATATCAACCGTCGTAAAACCGCATTAAACAATGTCACTTAGTGAGATGTAGTGTTTTTCAACATTACAAGTCGGGAACTACGATATCTAATGTGAAAGCGCATGAAACCGTCGTAATCTTGTAGAAAACATTGTAAAGTGGCGAGTAAAACGTTTTCTAACGATAGAAGTGCGAAGGTTAGGTTAGGTTAGGTTAGTTTAAGCTAGGTAGCGTCGTGAAACTACCAAAAACGACGTCATCTAACGAGATAGTGTTGTTTTATAGCGAGTATTAAACTGCGATAGGTGAAATGTTGTGAAAGCACACAAAACGGCATGAACAAGCCAAATACTGCGTGTTCTACCGTTACAAGTGCGAAACTGCTATATTGTGATATTCTCGTTAAAGCGCATGCAAGTATCGTGAAACCTTAAAGAACGATGTCATTTAGCGAGATACAGCGTTCTGTACTGTAATAAGTTGGTGAGAAACTGTGAGGTCAAGCAAATATCGTAATTGTGAACGAAACAGTGTAATTGAGCGTCTTTAGATACAAGTGCGAATGTTAGGTTAGGTTGACATATCAACCGTCGTAAAACCGCATTAAACAATGTCACTTAGTGAGATGTAGTGTTTTTCAACATTGCAAGTCGGGAACTACGATATCTAATGTGAAAGCGCATGAAACCGTCGTAATCTTGTAGAAAACATTGTAAAGTTGCGAGTAAAACGTTTTCTAACGATAGAAGTGCGAAGGTTAGGTTAGGTTAGGTTAGTTTAAGCTAGGTAGCGTCGTGAAACTACCAAAAACGACGTCATCTAACGAGATAGTGTTGTTTTATTGCGAGTATTAAACTGCGATAGGTGAAATGTTGTGAATGCACACAAAACGGCATGAACAAGCCAAATACTGCGTGTTCTACCGTTACAAGTGCGAAACTGCTATATTGTGATATTCTCGTTAAAGCGCATGCAAGCATCGTGAAACCTTAAAGAACAATGTCATTTAGCGAGATACAGCGTTCTGTACTGCAATAAGTTGGTGAAAAACTGTGAGGTTATGCAAATATCGTAATTGTGAACGAAACAGTGTAATTGAGCGTATTTAGATACAAGTGCGAATGTTAGGTTATGTTGAGATATCAACCGTCGTAAAACCGCATTAAACAATGTCACTTAGTGAGATGTAGTGTTTTTCAACATTACAAGTCGGGAACTACGATATCTAATGTGAAAGCGCATGAAACCGTCGTAATCTTGTAGAAAACATTGTAAAGTTGCGAGTAAAACGTTTTCTAACGATAGAAGTGCGAAGGTTAGCTTGAGTTATGTTAGTTTAAGCTATATAGCGTCGTGAGACCACCAAAAAGGACGTCATCTAACGAGATAGTGTTGTTTTATTGCGAGTACGAAACTGCGATAGGTAAAATGTTGTGAAAGCACACAAAACGGCATGAACAAGCCAAATACTGCGTGTTGTACCGTTACAAGTGCGAAACTGCTATGTTGTGACATTCTCGGTAAAGCGCATGCGAGTATCGTGAAACCTTAAAGAACGATGCAATTTAGCGAGATACAGCGTTCTGTACTGTAATAAGTTGGTGAGAAACTGTGAGGTCAAGCAAATATCGTAATTGTGAACGAAACAGTGTAATTGAGCGTATTTAGATACAAGTGCGAATGTTAGGTTATGTTGAGATATCAACCGTCGTAAAACCGCATTAAACAATGTCACTTAGTGAGATGTAGTGTTTTTCAACATTACAAGTCGGGAACTACGATATCTAATGTGAAAGCGCATGAAACCGTCGTAATCTTGTAGAAAACATTGTAAAGTTGCGAGTAAAACGTTTTCTAACGATAGAAGTGCGAAGGTTAGCTTGAGTTATGTTAGTTTAAGCTATATAGCGTCGTGAGACCACCAAAAAGGACGTCATCTAACGAGATAGTGTTGTTTTATTGCATGTACGAAACTGCAATAGGTGAAATGTTGTGAATGTACACAAAACGACTTGAACAAGCCAGATACTGCGTGTTGTACCGTTACAAGTGCGAAACTGCTATGTTGTGATATTCTCGTTAAAGCGCATGAAAGCATCGTGAAACCTTAAAGAACGATGTCATTTAGCGAGATACAGCGTTCTGTACTGCAATAAGTTGGTGAAAAACTGTGAGGTTATGTAAATATCCTAATTGTGAACGAAACAGTGTAATAGAGCGTTTTTTAATACAAGTGCGAATGTTAGGTTAGGTTAAGATATGAACCGTCGTAAAACCGCATTAATCAATGTCACTTAGTAAGATGCAGTGTTTTTCACCATTACAAGTCGGGACTGCGATATCTAATGTGAAACGCTTGCAAACGTCGTTAGGTTAGGTTAGGTTAGGTTAGGTTAGGTTAGGTTACGTTAGGTTAGGTTAGGTTAGGTTAGGTTAGGTTACGTTAGGTTAGGTTAGGTTAGGTTAGGTTTGGTTAGGTTAGGTTAGGTTAGGTTAGGGTATGTTAGGTTAGGTTAGGTTAGGTTGGTTTAGGTAAGGTTAGGTTAGGTTAAGATATGAACCGCGCTAAAACCGCATTAAACAATGTCACTTAGTGAGATGCTGTGTTTTTCACCATTACAAGTCGGGAACTGCGATATCTAATGTGAAAGCGCATGAAACCGTCGTAATCTTGTAGAAAACATTGTAAAGTAGCGAATAAAACGTTTTCTAACGATAGAAGTGCGAAGGTTCGGTTAGTTTGAGTTATGTTAGTTTAAGCTAGGTAGCGTCGTGAAACCACCAAAAACGACGTCATCTAACGAGATAGTGTTGTTTTAATGCGAGTACGAAACTGCGATAGGTAAAATGTTGTGAAAGCACACAAAACGGCATGAACAAGCCAAATACTGCGTGTTGTACCGTTACAAGTGCGAAACTGCTATGTTGTGACATTCTCGGTAAAGCGCATGCAAGTATCGTGAAACCTTAAAGAACGATGTCATTTAGCGAGATACAGCGTTCTGTACTGTAATAAGTTGGTGAGAAACTGTGAGGTCAAGCAAATATCGTAATTGTGAACGAAACAGTGTAATTGAGCGTCTTTAGATACAAGTGCGAATGTTAGGTTAGGTTGACATATCAACCGTCGTAAAACCGCATTAAACAATATCACTTAGTGAGATGCAGTGTTTTTCAACATTACAAGTCGGGAACTACGATATCTAATGTGAAAGCGCATGAAACCGTCGTAATCTTGTAGAAAACATTGTAAAGTTGCGAGTAAAACGTTTTCTAACGATAGAAGTGCGAAGGTTAGGTTAGGTTAGGTTAGTTTAAGCTAGGTAGCGTCGTGAAACTACCAAAAACGACGTCATCTAACGAGATAGTGTTGTTTTATTGCGAGTATTAAACTGCGATAGGTGAAATGTTGTGAATGCACACAAAACGGCATGAACAAGCCAAATACTGCGTGTTCTACCGTTACAAGTGCGAAACTGCTATATTGTGATATTCTCGTTAAAGCGCATGCAAGCATCGTGAAACCTTAAAGAACAATGTCATTTAGCGAGATACAGCGTTCTGTACTGCAATAAGTTGGTGAAAAACTGTGAGGTTATGCAAATATCGTAATTGTGAACGAAACAGTGTAATAGAGCGTTTTTCAATACAAGTACGAATGTTAGTTTAGGTTAAGATATGAACCGTCGTAAAACCGCATTAAACAATGTCACTTAGTGAGATGCAGTGTTTTTCACCATTACAAGTTGGGAACTGCGATATCTAATGTGAAAGCGCTTGCAAACGTCGTTAGGTTAGGTTAGGTTAAGTTAGGTTAGGTTACGTTAGGTTAGGTTTGGTTAGGTTAGGTTAGGTTAGGTTATGTTAGGTTAGGTTGGGTTAGGTTAGGTTAGGTTAGGTTAGGTTAAGGTATGAACCGTCGTAAAACCGCAATAAACAATGTCACTTAGTGAGATGCAGTGTTTTTCACCTTTACAAGTCGGGAACTGCGATATCTAATGTGAAAGCGCTTGAAACCGTCGTAATGTTGTAGAAAGCAATGTAAAGTAGCGAGTAAAACGTTTTCTAACGATAGAAGTGCGAAGGTTATGTTAGGTTGAGTTATGTTAGTTTAAGCTAGGTAGCGTCGTGAAACCACCAAAAACGACGTCATCTAACGAGATAGTGTTGTTTTATTGCGAGTACGAAACTGCGATAGGTAAAATGTTGTGAAAGCACACAAAACGGCATGAACAAGCCAAATACTGCGTGTTGTACCGTTACAAGTGCGAAAGTGCTATGTTGTGACATTCTCGCTAAAGCGCATGCAAGTATCGTGAAACCTTAAAGAACGATGTCATTTAGCGAGATACAGCGTTCTGTACTGTAATAAGTTGGTGAGAAACTGTGAGGTCAAGCAAATATCGTAATTGTGAACGAAACAGTGTAATTGAGCGTCTTTAGAAACAAGTGCGAATGTTAGGTAAGGTTGACATATGAACCGTCGTAAAACCGCATTAAACAATGTCACTTAGTGAGATATAGTGTTTTTCAACATTACAAGTCGGGAACTACGATATCTAATGTGAAAGCGCATGAAACCGTCGTAATCTTGTAGAAAACATTGTAGAGTGGCGAGTAAAACGTTTTCTAACGATAGAAGTGCGAAGGTTAGGTTAGGTTAGTTTAAGCTAGGTAGCGTCGTGAAACTACCAAAAACGACGTCATCTAACGAGATAGTGTTGTTTTATAGCGAGTATTAAACTGCGATAGGTGAAATGTTGTGAAAGCACACAAAACGGCATGAACAAGCCAAATACTGCGTGTTCTACCGTTACAAGTGCGAAACTGCTATATTGTGATATTCTCGTTAAAGCGCATGCAAGCATCGTGAAACCTTAAAGAACAATGTCATTTAGCGAGATACAGCGTTCTGTACTGCAATAAGTTGGTGAAAAACTGTGAGGTTATGCAAATATCGTAATTGTGAACAAAACAGTGTAATAGAGCGTTTTTAGATACAAGTGCGAATGTTAGGTTAGGTTAAGATATGAACCGTCGTAAAACCGCATTAAACAATGTCAATTACTGAGATGCAGTGTTTTTCACCATTAAAAGTGGGGAACTGCGATATTTAATGTGAAAGCGCTTGCAACCGTCGTTAGGTTAGGTTAGGTTAGGTTAGGTTAGGTTAGGTTAGATTAGGTTGGGTTCAGTTGGGTTAGGTTAGGTTAGGTTGGGTTAGGTCAGGTTAGGTTAGGTTAGGTTACGTTAGGTTAGGTTAGATTACGTTAGGTTAGGTTAGGTTACGTTAGGTTAGGTTAGGTTAGGTAAGGATAATTTGGTTAGGTTAGGTAAGGTTAGGTTAGGTTAGGTTAGGTTGGGTTGGGTGTTGTTGGGTTGGGTTGGGTTGGGTTAGGTTGGGTTAGGTTAGGTTAGGTTAGGTTAGGTTACGTTAGGTTATGTTAGGTTAGGTTAGGTTAGGTTACGTTAGGTTAGGTTAGGTCAGGTAAGGTTAGGTTACGTTAGAATAGGTTAGGTTAGGTTACGTTAGGTTAGGTTAAGTTAGGTTAGGTTAGGTTAGGTTAGGTTAGGTTGGGTTGGGTTGGGTTAGGTTGGGTTAGGTTAGGTTAGGTTGGGTTAGGTTAGTTTAGGTTAGGTTAGGTTAGGTTGGGTTGGGTTGGGTTAGGTTAGGTTAGGTAAGGTTAGGTTAGGTTAGGTTAAGGTATGAACCGTTGTAAAAGCGCATTAAACAATGTCACTTAGTGAGATGCAGTGTTTTTCACCTTTACAAGTTGGGAACTGTGTTATCTAATGTGAAAGCGCTTGAAACCGTCGTAATGTTGTAGAAAGCAATGTAAAGTAGCGAGTAAAACGTTTTCTAACGATAGAAGTGCGAAGGTCATGTTAGGTTGAGTTATGTTAGTTTAAGCTAGGTAGCGTCGTGAAACTACCAAAAACAACGTCATCTCACGAGATAGTGTTGTTTTATTGCGAGTACGAAACTGTGATAGATAAAATGTTGTGAAAGCACACAAAATGGCATGAACAAGCCAAATACTGCGTGTTGTACCGTTACAAGTGCGAAACTGCTATGTTGTGACATTCTCGGTAAAGCGCATGCAAGTATCGTGAAACCTTAAAGAACGATGTCATTTAGCGAGATACAGCGTTCTGTACTGTAATAAGTTGGTGAGAAACTGTGAGGTCAAGCAAATATCGTAATTGTGAACGAAACAGTGTAATTGAGCGTCTTTAGATACAAGTGCGAATGTTAGGTTAGGTTGACATATCAACAGTCGTAAAACCGCATTAAACAATGTCACTTAGTGAGATGTAGTGTTTTTCAACATTACAAGTCGGGAACTACGATATCTAATGTGAAAGCGCATGAAACCGTCGTAATCTTGTAGAAAACATTGTAAAGTTGCGAGTAAAACGTTTTCTAACGATAGAAGTGCGAAGGTTAGGTTAGGTTAGGTTAGGTTAGTTTAAGCTAGGTAGCGTCGTGAAACTACCAAAAACGACGTCATCTAACGAGATAGTGTTGTTTTATTGCGAGTATTAAACTGCGATAGGTGAAATGTTGTGAATGCACACAAAACGGCATGAACAAGCCAAATACTGCGTGTTCTACCGTTACAAGTGCGAAACTGCTATATTGTGATATTCTCGTTAAAGCGCATGCAAGCATCGTGAAACCTTAAAGAACAATGTCATTTAGCGAGATACAGCGTTCTGTACTGCAATAAGTTGGTGAAAAACTGTGAGGTTATGCAAATATCGTAATTGTGAACGAAACAGTGTAATAGAGCGTTTTTCAATACAAGTACGAATGTTAGGTTAGGTTAAGATATGAACCGTCGTAAAACCGCATTAAACAATGTCACATAGTGAGATGCAGTGTTTTTCACCATTACAAGTTGGGAACTGCGATATCTAATGTGAAAGCGCTTGCAAACGTCGTTAGGTTAGGTTAGGTTAAGTTAGGTTAGGTTACGTTAGGTTAGGTTTGGTTAGGTTAGGTTAGGTTAGGTTATGTTAGGTTAGGTTGGGTTAGGTTAGGTTAGGTTACGTTAGGTTAAGGTATGAACCGTCGTAAAACCGCAATAAACAATGTCACTTAGTGAGATGCAGTGTTTTTCACCTTTACAAGTCGGGAACTGCGATATCTAATGTGAAAGCGCTTGAAACCGTCGTAATGTTGTAGAAAGCAATGTAAAGTAGCGAGTAAAACGTTTTCTAACGATAGAAGTGCGAAGGTTATGTTAGGTTGAGTTATGTTAGTTTAAGCTAGGTAGCGTCGTGAAACCACCAAAAACGACGTCATCTAACGAGATAGTGTTGTTTTATTGCGAGTACGAAACTGCGATAGGTAAAATGTTGTGAAAGCACACAAAACGGCATGAACAAGCCAAATACTGCGTGTTGTACCGTTACAAGTGCGAAAGTGCTATGTTGTGACATTCTCGCTAAAGCGCATGCAAGTATCGTGAAACCTTAAAGAACGATGTCATTTAGCGAGATACAGCGTTCTGTACTGTAATAAGTTGGTGAGAAACTGTGAGGTCAAGCAAATATCGTAATTGTGAACGAAACAGTGTAATTGAGCGTCTTTAGATACAAGTGCGAATGTTAGGTTAGGTTGACATATGAACCGTCGTAAAACCGCATTAAACAATGTCACTTAGTGAGATATAGTGTTTTTCAACATTACAAGTCGGGAACTACGATATCTAATGTGAAAGCGCATGAAACCGTCGTAATCTTGTAGAAAACATTGTAGAGTGGCGAGTAAAACGTTTTCTAACGATAGAAGAGCGAAGGTTAGGTTAGGTTAGGTTAGTTTAAGCTAGGCAGCGTCGTGAAACTACCAAAAACGACGTCATCTAACGAGATAGTGTTGTTTTATAGCGAGTATTAAACTGCGATAGGTGAAATGTTGTGAAAGCACACAAAACGGCATGAACAAGCCAAATACTGCGTGTTCTACCGTTACAAGTGCGAAACTGCTATATTGTGATATTCTCGTTAAAGCGCATGCAAGCATCGTGAAACCTTAAAGAACAATGTCATTTAGCGAGATACAGCGTTCTGTACTGCAATAAGTTGGTGAAAAACTGTGAGGTTATGCAAATATCGTAATTGTGAACAAAACAGTGTAATAGAGCGTTTTTAGATACAAGTGCGAATGTTAGGTTAGGTTAAGATATGAACCGTCGTAAAACCGCATTAAACAATGTCAATTACTGAGATGCAGTGTTTTTCACCATTAAAAGTGGGGAACTGCGATATTTAATGTGAAAGCGCTTGCAACCGTCGTTAGGTTAGGTTAGGTTAGGTTACGTTAGGTTAGGTTAGGTTAGGTTAGGTTACGTTAGGTTAGGTTAGGTTAGGTTAGGTTTGGTTAGGTTAGGTTAGGTTAGGTTAGGGTATGTTAGGTTAGGTTAGGTTAGGTTGGTTTAGGTAAGGTTAGGTTAGGTTAAGATATGAACCGCGCTAAAACCGCATTAAACAATGTCACTTAGTGAGATGCTGTGTTTTTCACCATTACAAGTCGGGAACTGCGATATCTAATGTGAAAGCGCATGAAACCGTCGTAATCTTGTAGAAAACATTGTAAAGTAGCGAATAAAACGTTTTCTAACGATAGAAGTGCGAAGGTTCGGTTAGTTTGAGTTATGTTAGTTTAAGCTAGGTAGCGTCGTGAAACCACCAAAAACGACGTCATCTAACGAGATAGTGTTGTTTTAATGCGAGTACGAAACTGCGATAGGTAAAATGTTGTGAAAGCACACAAAACGGCATGAACAAGCCAAATACTGCGTGTTGTACCGTTACAAGTGCGAAACTGCTATGTTGTGACATTCTCGGTAAAGCGCATGCAAGTATCGTGAAACCTTAAAGAACGATGTCATTTAGCGAGATACAGCGTTCTGTACTGTAATAAGTTGGTGAGAAACTGTGAGGTCAAGCAAATATCGTAATTGTGAACGAAACAGTGTAATTGAGCGTCTTTAGATACAAGTGCGAATGTTAGGTTAGGTTGACATATCAACCGTCGTAAAACCGCATTAAACAATATCACTTAGTGAGATGCAGTGTTTTTCAACATTACAAGTCGGGAACTACGATATCTAATGTGAAAGCGCATGAAACCGTCGTAATCTTGTAGAAAACATTGTAAAGTTGCGAGTAAAACGTTTTCTAACGATAGAAGTGCGAAGGTTAGGTTAGGTTAGGTTAGTTTAAGCTAGGTAGCGTCGTGAAACTACCAAAAACGACGTCATCTAACGAGATAGTGTTGTTTTATTGCGAGTATTAAACTGCGATAGGTGAAATGTTGTGAATGCACACAAAACGGCATGAACAAGCCAAATACTGCGTGTTCTACCGTTACAAGTGCGAAACTGCTATATTGTGATATTCTCGTTAAAGCGCATGCAAGCATCGTGAAACCTTAAAGAACAATGTCATTTAGCGAGATACAGCGTTCTGTACTGCAATAAGTTGGTGAAAAACTGTGAGGTTATGCAAATATCGTAATTGTGAACGAAACAGTGTAATAGAGCGTTTTTCAATACAAGTACGAATGTTAGGTTAGGTTAAGATATGAACCGTCGTAAAACCGCATTAAACAATGTCACTTAGTGAGATGCAGTGTTTTTCACCATTACAAGTTGGGAACTGCGATATCTAATGTGAAAGCGCTTGCAAACGTCGTTAGGTTAGGTTAGGTTAAGTTAGGTTAGGTTACGTTAGGTTAGGTTTGGTTAGGTTAGGTTAGGTTAGGTTATGTTAGGTTAGGTTGGGTTAGGTTAGGTTAGGTTACGTTAGGTTAAGGTATGAACCGTCGTAAAACCGCAATAAACAATGTCACTTAGTGAGATGCAGTGTTTTTCACCTTTACAAGTCGGGAACTGCGATATCTAATGTGAAAGCGCTTGAAACCGTCGTAATGTTGTAGAAAGCAATGTAAAGTAGCGAGTAAAACGTTTTCTAACGATAGAAGTGCGAAGGTTATGTTAGGTTGAGTTATGTTAGTTTAAGCTAGGTAGCGTCGTGAAACCACCAAAAACGACGTCATCTAACGAGATAGTGTTGTTTTATTGCGAGTACGAAACTGCGATAGGTAAAATGTTGTGAAAGCACACAAAACGGCATGAACAAGCCAAATACTGCGTGTTGTACCGTTACAAGTGCGAAAGTGCTATGTTGTGACATTCTCGCTAAAGCGCATGCAAGTATCGTGAAACCTTAAAGAACGATGTCATTTAGCGAGATACAGCGTTCTGTACTGTAATAAGTTGGTGAGAAACTGTGAGGTCAAGCAAATATCGTAATTGTGAACGAAACAGTGTAATTGAGCGTCTTTAGAAACAAGTGCGAATGTTAGGTAAGGTTGACATATGAACCGTCGTAAAACCGCATTAAACAATGTCACTTAGTGAGATATAGTGTTTTTCAACATTACAAGTCGGGAACTACGATATCTAATGTGAAAGCGCATGAAACCGTCGTAATCTTGTAGAAAACATTGTAGAGTGGCGAGTAAAACGTTTTCTAACGATAGAAGTGCGAAGGTTAGGTTAGGTTAGTTTAAGCTAGGTAGCGTCGTGAAACTACCAAAAACGACGTCATCTAACGAGATAGTGTTGTTTTATAGCGAGTATTAAACTGCGATAGGTGAAATGTTGTGAAAGCACACAAAACGGCATGAACAAGCCAAATACTGCGTGTTCTACCGTTACAAGTGCGAAACTGCTATATTGTGTGATGATGGATGGTAGCGCAGACAACGAACACGGACAAGAGTAGGCACATAGACACAACACAGCGCTAACTTTCAACAACAGTTTATTACACGCAGATCTCCGTGGTGTATGCGATCCACCACGCCAACGTCGCACGTGCGTAGCTCTAAAAACCATCAAATATAACCAACGCGCGTGTTCCAATACTTTACAATTTTATATTTTTCAATCTTTTTCTACTTTTTCTTTCTTCCTTTTATCCCATGTTACCACAAACCCTATCGCGAATACATGTAATCAAGTTCCTTATCTGTCAACACCACTGATGGGCTGCTCACACACGTGTCACCTAGCTCTGCAATTCTGCCGGCCTCCAATACCAACCGCGTCATCTCGTGCCTACTTCTATTGATTATAACCGTTTCCTTGAATTTCGGTGTGCAATTACATCTCTGGCAATGAAGGGAAAGAAAACCATCAGGAACAACACTATTTACTTTGTTATTGTGCTCGCGCAAGCGATCGTTTATGCATCTACTGGTCTGACCGATATAACACTTTCCACAAGTAAGTGGAATGAGGTATACAACACACATGATGCACTCCACAAATAGGTTTCTATGTTTCTTTTGGCATACATTTGATTTTCCCTTGTCTGGTCTTGTGCTTCTGCAAAGACTCACCAACTTATTGGGTGCCGAGAAAACTACGTTAGTGCCACATTTTTCCGCAATCTTTTTTATCCTGTGAGAAACCTTATGCATGTATGGAATTACGGCAAAACTTTCCTTTCTTGAGCTCACCCTATCCATCCCTTCACATCTTTTCTCCAGCACTTTTCTGTGCAATCCTTCAGCAACGGACACGACGAGGCTCTTGGGGTACCCGGCATTGCTTAGCCTCGAGACCTGTTGTCTGAAGCTTTCATTCATGAGGCACCGGCAGGACTTCTTTAGTGCCTCACTCAAGCACATCTTCGCAATGCCTCGTTTTACCAGTTTAGTATGCGCTGAGTGAAACTGTAGTAAAGGCTTACTTGCTCTGGGCTCGTAACACCAGCATGTCTTTTCATCTGAGAATTGAAAGTTAATGTCAAGAAATCTGAGCCTTCCGTCACATGGCATTTCAAAAGTCACTTCAAGTGGGTTAAGCTCCTCACGAAAAACGCTACAAACGCTACTACATTGAGTAGCAAAATCTGCAGTTCTGTCATTGATAAACACTAAAAAGTCATCGACGTACCTAAATACGTGCACAACATTGTATTCATTTAGGCGTCCTGATAGCCTCCTGTCCATTTCAGCCAAAAACAAATTACTTAAAACTGGTGCTAAGCACGAGCCAATGCATACTCCTTGTTTTTGCAGATACAGGGTACCATTGTTTTCAATAAACGTTGACGACAAGTAAAACCTAAGTAATTCTAAGAAATTGTCGACGGACGTACCTGCTTGTGAGCTAAATCTAACGGCACCGTACTCATCGATGCATTCGCCAACACTTGTTAATACTGCTGATTGTGGCAGAGAATAGTACAGATCTTTGATGTCAGCCGAAAACGCTTTTAACCCTATGTTTTTTCGTTCCCTGACGAAACTTATCACCTGTTCCGAATTTTTTGTCAGGAAGGGGTCATTTATGTCAAGCAAGTTTAATGTTCTTTGCAGATACACAGCTACAGCTTTTTGCCACGTGTCCTTCTCCGACACTATCACTCTGAACGGTACTCCTTCCTTATGCGTTTTAGCACTAAAGAACACATCCAGACTGTCATTTTTACTTTTTCTGATACCGCTAAGCACACCTTCTAGATTCATCCTCTTACAAAGTTCTATTGCTTTTCCCCTCACTTTTTCAATCGAAATACTTTTCTTTTCGCTGAACACTGCCGTAATAGCACTTTTAGCCTTTTCTTTAAATTCATCATGCGAGAAAACCGCAAACCCTCCTTCTTTATCGACTGGAAGTACACTCAGAGCATGCTGTGTCAAGTAAGTTTCCACGCGTTTGAGAGGCAAACTGCGGCATGGAGGCCTACACAATTTTAAAGCGTCCACACCTTCGTTGATGATCCTGGTGGCTTGATCCTCGGGAACCCGCTTCGACACTTGACGTACAATTGATACGAGTTCCGGCTTGTTCTTTTGAGGTTGCACGGCAAACTTTGGCCCAAGTCCCAATACTTCTAGTACAAAGTCCGGTAGGCAGATGCCTTCTGCCACATGAACGTTGGAGGTTGCACTCACGCGCACTTTGTCCACCAAATCACGTAACAGTCGTAATTGAAGCTTCCAGTGGAATTCTATCATTTGGTCTGCCAGACGTAGATGCTTTCGAAAGTGAATCTCCGCTGCATATGACTCGTAAGTTCGATGCATCTGCGCCCGTAGGTAGGCTCTGAAAAGGCGTACCTGTCGAAGCCATTCTGAGCGCTGAATTTTCATGATCCTCGTTCTGTGCCCATCTGAAGGGGTACACCCTCCGAAGAGCGCTCGAACATCCTCTGGTAGAATCTTGTTCCTTATGGAAAAGCTGAGCGTTCTTGCCTTGCACACGGCGTTGACGATGAGGGCTACAACACCCGAAGGATCTCGCGATCCTTCGGGTGTTTTTTAGTGTTTATCAATGACAGAACTGCAGATTTTGCTACTCAATGTAGTAGCGTTTGTAGCGTTTTTCGTGAGGAGCTTAACCCACTTGAAGTGACTTTTGAAATGCCATGTGACGGAAGGCTCAGATTTCTTGACATTAACTTTCAATTCTCAGATGAAAAGACATGCTGGTGTTACGAGCCCAGAGCAAGTAAGCCTTTACTACAGTTTCACTCAGCGCATACTAAACTGGTAAAACGAGGCATTGCGAAGATGTGCTTGAGTGAGGCACTAAAGAAGTCCTGCCGGTGCCTCATGAATGAAAGCTTCAGACAACAGGTCTCGAGGCTAAGCAATGCCGGGTACCCCAAGAGCCTCGTCGTGTCCGTTGCTGAAGGATTGCACAGAAAAGTGCTGGAGAAAAGATGTGAAGGGATGGATAGGGTGAGCTCAAGAAAGGAAAGTTTTGCCGTAATTCCATACATGCATAAGGTTTCTCACAGGATAAAAAAGATTGCGGAAAAATGTGGCACTAACGTAGTTTTCTCGGCACCCAATAAGTTGGTGAGTCTTTGCAGAAGCACAAGACCAGACAAGGGAAAATCAAATGTATGCCAAAAGAAACATAGAAACCTATTTGTGGAGTGCATCATGTGTGTTGTATACCTCATTCCACTTACTTGTGGAAAGTGTTATATCGGTCAGACCAGTAGATGCATAAACGATCGCTTGCGCGAGCACAATAACAAAGTAAATAGTGTTGTTCCTGATGGTTTTCTTTCCCTTCATTGCCAGAGATGTAATTGCACACCGAAATTCAAGGAAACGGTTATAATCAATAGAAGTAGGCACGAGATGACGCGGTTGGTATTGGAGGCCGGCAGAATTGCAGAGCTAGGTGACACGTGTGTGAGCAGCCCATCAGTGGTGTTGACAGATAAGGAACTTGATTACATGTATTCGCGATAGGGTTTGTGGTAACATGGGATAAAAGGAAGAAAGAAAAAGTAGAAAAAGATTGAAAAATATAAAATTGTAAAGTATTGGAACACGCGCGTTGGTTATATTTGATGGTTTTTAGAGCTACGCACGTGCGACGTTGGCGTGGTGGATCGCATACACCACGGAGATCTGCGTGTAATAAACTGTTGTTGAAAGTTAGCGCTGTGTTGTGTCTATGTGCCTACTCTTGTCCGTGTTCGTTGTCTGCGCTACCATCCATCATCATGCAACCATACCAACAAGCCCAAATCGCCACCCTCATTGCTATATTGTGATATTCTCGTTAAAGCGCATGCAAGCATCGTGAAACCTTAAAGAACAATGTCATCTAGCGAGATACAGCGTTCTGTACTGCAATAAGTTGGTGAAAAACTGTGAGGTTATGCAAATATCGTAATTGTGAACAAAACAGTGTAATAGAGCGTTTTTAGATACAAGTGCGAATGTTAGGTTAGGTTAAGATATGAACCGTCGTAAAACCGCATTAAACAATGTCAATTACTGAGATGCAGTGTTTTTCACCATTAAAAGTGGGGAACTGCGATATTTAATGTGAAAGCGCTTGCAACCGTCGTTAGGTTAGGTTAGGTTAGGTTAGGTTAGGTTGGTTAGATTAGGTTAGGTTGGGTTGAGTTGGGTTAGGTTAGGTTAGGTTAGGTTGGGTTAGGTCAGGTTAGGTTAGGTTAGGTTACGTTAGGTTAGGTTAGATTACGTTAGGTTAGGTTAGGTTACGTTAGGTTAGGTTAGGTTAGGTAAGGATAATTTGGTTAGGTTAGGTAAGGTTAGGTTAGGTTAGGTTAGGTTGGGTTGGGTGTTGTTGGGTTGGGTTGGGTTGGGTTAGGTTGGGTTAGGTTAGGTTAGGTTAGGTTAGGTTACGTTAGGTTATGTTAGGTTAGGTTACGTTAGGTTAGGTTAGGTCAGGTAAGGTTAGGTTACGTTAGAATAGGTTAGGTTAGGTTACGTTAGGTTAGGTTAAGTTAGGTTAGGTTAGGTTAGGTTAGGTTAGGTTAGGTTAAGTTAGGTTGGGTTGGGTTGGGTTAGGTTGGGTTAGGTTAGGTTAGGTTAGGTTGGGTTAGGTTAGTTTAGGTTAGGTTAGGTTAGGTTGGGTTGGGTTGGGTTGGGTTAGGTTAGGTTGGTTAAGGTTAGGTTAGGTTAGGTTAGGTTAGGTTAAGGTATGAACCGTTGTAAAACCGCATTAAACAATGTCACTTAGTGAGATGCAGTGTTTTTCACCTTTACAAGTCGGGAACTGCGATATCTAATGTGAAAGCGCTTGAAACCGTCGTAATGTTGTAGAAAGCAATGTAAAGTAGCGAGTAAAACGTTTTCTAACGATAGAAGTGCGAAGGTTATGTTAGGTTGAGTTATGTTAGTTTAAGCAAGGTAGCGTCGTGAAACCACCAAAAACGACGTCATCTAACGAGATAGTGTTGTTTTATTGCGAGTACGAAACTGCGATAGGTAAAATGTTGTGAAAGCACACAAAACGGCATGAACAAGCCAAATACTGCGTGTTGTACCGTTACAAGTGCGAAAGTGCTATGTTGTGACATTCTCGCTAAAGCGCATGCAAGTATCGTGAAACCTTAAAGAACGATGTCATTTAGCGAGATACAGCGTTCTGTACTGTAATAAGTTGGTGAGAAACTGTGAGGTCAAGCAAATATCGTAATTGTGAACGAAACAGTGTAATTGAGCGTCTTTAGATACAAGTGCGAATGTTAGGTTAGGTTGACATATGAACCGTCGTAAAAAGCATTAAACAATGTCACTTAGTGAGATATAGTGTTTTTCAACATTACAAGTCGGGAACTACGATATCTAATGTGAAAGCGCATGAAACCGTCGTAATCTTGTAGAAAACATTGTAGAGTGGCGAGTAAAACGTTTTCTAACGATAGAAGTGCGAAGGTTAGGTTAGGTTAGGTTAGTTTAAGCTAGGTAGCGTCGTGAAACTACCAAAAACGACGTCATCTAACGAGATAGTGTTGTTTTATAGCGAGTATTAAACTGCGATAGGTGAAATGTTGTGAAAGCACACAAAACGGCATGAACAAGCCAAATACTGCGTGTTCTACCGTTACAAGTGCGAAACTGCTATATTGTGATATTCTCGTTAAAGCGCATGCAAGCATCGTGAAACCTTAAAGAACAATGTCATTTAGCGAGATACAGCGTTCTGTACTGCAATAAGTTGGTGAAAAACTGTGAGGTTATGCAAGTATCGTAATTGTGAACAAAACAGTGTAATAGAGCTTTTTCAGATACAAGTGCGAATGTTAGGTTAGGTTAAGATATGAACCGTCGTAAAACCGCATTAAACAATGTAAATTACTGAGATGCAGTGTTTTTCACCATTAAAAGTGGGGAACTGCGATATTTAATGTGAAAGCGCTTGCAACCGTCGTTAGGTTAGGTTAGGTTAGGTTAGGTTAGGTTAGGTTTGGTTAGGTTAGGTTAGGTTAGGTTAGATTAGGTTAGGTTGGGTTAGGTTGGGTTAGGTTAGGTTAGGTTGCGTTAGGTTAGGTTAGGTTAGGTTAGGTTACGTTAGGTTATGTTAGGTTAGGTTAGGTTACGTTAGGTTAGGTTAGGTCAGGTAAGGTTAGGTTACGTTAGAATAGGTTAGGTTATGTTAGGTTACGTTAGGTTAGGTTAAGTTAGGTTAGGTTAGGTTTGGTTAACTTAGGTTAGGTTAGCTTAGGTTAGGTTAGGTTGGGTTGGGTTGGGTTAGGTTAGGTTAGGTTAGGTTAGGTTAGGTTAGGTTGGGTTAGGTTAGTTTAGGTTAGGTTAGGTTAGGTTAGGTTGGGTTGGGTTGGGTTAGGTTAGGTTAGGTTAGGTTAGGTAAGGTTAGGTTAGGTTAGGTTAGGTTACGTTAGGTTAAGGTATGAACCGCCGTAAAACCGCATTAAACAATGTCACTTAGTGAGATGCAGTGTTTTTCACCTTTACAAGTTGGGAACTGTGATATCTAATGTGAAAGCGCTTGAAACCGTCATAATGTTGTAGAAAGCAATGTAAAGTAGCGAGTAAAACGTTTTCTAACGATAGAAGTGCGAAGGTTATGTTAGGTTGAGTTATGTTCGTTTAAGCTAGGTAGCGTCGTGCAACTACCAAAAACAACGTCATCTAACGAGATAGTGTTGTTTTATTGCGAGTACGAAACTGCGATAGGTGAAATGTTGTGAAAGCACACAAAACGGCATGAACAAGCCAAATACTGCGTGTTCTACCGTTACAAGTGCGAAACTGCTATGTTGTGATATTCTCGTTAAAGCGCACGCAAGCATCGTGAAACCTTAAAGAACGATGTCATTTAGCGAGATATAGCGTTCTGTACTGCAATAAGTTGGTGAAAAACTGTGAGGTTATGCAAATATCCTAATTGTGAACGAAACAGTGCAATAGAGCGTTTTTTATTACAAGTGCGAATGTTAGGTTAGGTTAAGATATGAACCGTCGTAAAACCGCATTAAACAATGTCACTTAGTGAGATGCAGTGTTTTTCACCATTACAAGTCGGGAACTGCGATATCTAATGTGAAAGCGCTTGCAAACGTCGTTAGGTTAGGTTAGGTTCTGTTAGGTTAGGTTAGGTTAGGTTACGTTAGGTTAGGTTAGGTTAGGTTAGGTTAGGTTAGGTTAGGTTAGGGTATGTTAGGTAAGGTTTGGTTAGGTTAGGTTAGGTTAGGTTGGGTTAGGTAAGGTTAGGTTAGGTTAAGATATGAACCGCGCTAAAACCGCATTAAACAATGTCACTTAGTGAGATGCTGTGTTTTTCACCATTACAAGTCGGGAACTGCGATATCTAATGTGAAAGCGCATGAAACCGTCGTAATCTTGTAGAAAACATTGTAAAGTAGCGAATAAAACGTTTTCTAACGATAGAAGTGCGAAGGTTCTGTTAGTTTGAGCTAGGTAGCGTCGTGAAACCACCAAAAACGATGTCATCTAACGAGATAGTGTTATTTTATTGCGAGTACGAAACTGCGATAGGTGAAATATTGGGAAAGCACACAAAATGGCATGAACTAGCCAGATACTGCGTCTTGTGCCGTTACAAGTGCGAAACTGCTTTATTGTGATATTTTCGTTAAAGCGCATGCAAGTATCGTGAAACCTTAAAGAACGATGTCATTTAGCGAGATACAGCGTTCTGTACTGTAATAAGTTGGTGAGAAACTGTGAGGTCAAGCAAATATCGTAATTGTGAACGAAACAGTGTAATTGAGCGTATTTAGATACAAGTGCGAATGTTAGGTTAGGTTGAGATATCAACCGTCGTAAAACCGCATTAAACAATGTCACTTAGTGAGATGTAGTGTTTTTCAACATTACAAGTCGGGAACTACGATATCTAATGTGAAAGCGCATGAAACCGTCGTAATCTTGTAGAAAACATTGTAAAGTGGCGAGTAAAACGTTTTCTAACGATAGAAGTGCGAAGGTTAGGTTAGGTTAGGTTAGTTTAAGCTAGGTAGCGTCGTGAAACTACCAAAAACGACGTCATCTAACGAGATAGTGTTGTTTTATAGCGAGTATTAAACTGCGATAGGTGAAATGTTGTGAAAGCACACAAAACGGCATGAACAAGCCAAATACTGCGTGTTCTACCGTTACAAGTGCGAAACTGCTATATTGTGATATTCTCGTTAAAGCGCATGCAAGTATCGTGAAACCTTAAAGAACGACGTCATTTAGCGAGATACAGCGTTCTGTACTGTAATAAGTTGGTGAGAAACTGTGAGGTCAAGCAAATATCGTAATTGTGAACGAAACAGTGTAATTGAGCGTCCTTAGATACAAGTGCGATTGTTAGGTTAGGTTGACATATCAACCGTCGTAAAACCGCATTAAACAATGTCACTTAGTGAGATGTAGTGTTTTTCAACATTACAAGTCGGGAACTACGATATCTAATGTGAAAGCGCATGAAACCGTCGTAATCTTGTAGTAAACATTGTAAAGTTGCGAGTAAAACGTTTTCTAACGATAGAAGTGCGAAGGTTAGGTTAGGTTAGGTTAGTTTAAGCTAGGTAGCGTCGTGAAACTACCAAAAACGACGTCATCTAACGAGATAGTGTTGTTTTATTGCGAGTATTAAACTGCGATAGGTGAAATGCTGTGAATGCACACAAAACGGCATGAACAAGCCAAATACTGCGTGTTCTACCGTTACAAGTGCGAAACTGCTATATTGTGATATTCTCGTTAAAGCGCATGCAAGCATCGTGAAACCTTAAAGAACAATGTCATTTAGCGAGATACAGCGTTCTGTACTGCAATAAGTTGGTGAAAAACTGTGAGGTTATGCAAATATCGTAATTGTGAACAAAACAGTGTAATAGAGCGTTTTTAGATACAAGTGCGAATGTTAGGTTAGGTTAAGATATGAACCGTCGTAAAACCGCATTAAACAATGTCAATTACTGAGATGCAGTGTTTTTCACCATTAAAAGTGGGGAACTGCGATATTTAATGTGCAAGCGCTTGCAACCGTCGTTAGGTTAGGTTAGGTTAGGTTAGGTTAGGTTAGGTTAGGTTTGGTTAGGTTAGGTTAGGTTAGGTTAGATTAGGTTAGGTTGGGTTGAGTTGGGTTAGGTTAGGTTAGGTTAGGGTAGGTTGGGTTAGGTCAGGTTAGGTTAGGTTAGGTTACGTTAGGTTAGGTTAGGTTACGTTAGGTTAGGTTAGGTTAGGTAAGGATAATTTGGTTAGGTTAGGTAAGGTTAGGTTAGGTTAGGTTAGAATGGGTTGGGTGTTGTTGGGTTGGGTTGGGTTGGGTTAGGTTGGGTTAGGTTAGGTTAGGTTACGTTAGGTTAGGTTAGGTTAGGTTACGTTAGGTTATGTTAGGTTAGGTTAGGTTACGTTAGGTTAGGTTAGTTCAGGTAAGGTTAGGTTACGTTAGAATAGGTTAGGTTAGGTTACGTTAGGTTAGGTTAAGTTAGGTTAGGTTAGGTTAGGTTAGGTTAGGTTGGGTTGGGTTGGGTTAGGTTGGGTAAGGTTAGGTTAGGTTAGGTTGGGTTAGTTTAGGTTAGGTTAGGTTAGGTTGGGTTGAGTTGGGTTAGGTTAGGTTAGGTTAGGTAAGGTTAGGTTATGTTAGCTGAGGTTAGGTTAAGGTATGAACCGTTGTAAAACCGCATTAAACAATGTCACTTAGTGAGATTCAGTGTTTTTCACCTTTACAAGTTGGGAACTGTGATATCTAATGTGAAAGCGCTTGAAACCGTCGTAATGTTGTAGAAAGCAATGTAAAGTAGCGAGTAAAATGTTTTCTAACGATAGAAGTGCGAAGGTCATGTTAGGTTGAGTTCTGTTAGTTTAAGCTAGGTAGCGTCGTGAAACTACCAAAAACAACGTCATCTAACGAGATAGTGTTGTTTTATTGCGAGTACGAAACTGCGATAGGTGAAATGTTGTGAAAGCACACAAAACGGCATGAACAAGCCAAATACTGCGTGTTGTACCGTTACAAGTGCGAAACTGCTATGTTGTGACATTCTCGGTAAAGCGCATGCAAGTATCGTGAAACCTTAAAGAACGATGTCGTTTAGCGAGATACAGCGTTCTGTACTGCAATAAGTTGGTGAGAAACTGTGAGGTCAAGCAAATATCGTAATTGTGAACGAAACAGTGTAATTGAGCGTCTTTAGATACAAGTGCGAATGTTAGGTTAGGTTGACATATGAACCGTCGTAAAACCGCATTAAACAATGTCACTTAGTGAGATATAGTGTTTTTCAACATTACAAGTCGGGAACTACGATATCTAATGTGAAAGCGCATGAAACCGTCGTAATCTTGTAGAAAACATTGTAGAGTGGCGAGTAAAACGTTTTCTAACGATAGAAGTGCGAAGGTTAGGTTAGGTTAGGTTAGTTTAAGCTAGGTAGCGTCGTGAAACTACCAAAAACGACGTCATCTAACGAGATAGTGTTGTTTTATAGCGAGTATTAAACTGCGATAGGTGAAATGTTGTGAAAGCACACAAAACGGCATGAACAAGCCAAATACTGCGTGTTCTACCGTTACAAGTGCGAAACTGCTATATTGTGATATTCTCGTTAAAGCGCATGCAAGCATCGTGAAACCTTAAAGAACAATGTCATTTAGCGAGATACAGCGTTCTGTACTGCAATAAGTTGGTGAAAAACTGTGAGGTTATGCAAATATCGTAATTGTGAACAAAACAGTGTAATAGAGCGTTTTTAGATACAAGTGCGAATGTTAGGTTAGGTCAAGATATGAACCGTCGTAAAACCGCATTAAACAATGTCAATTACTGAGATGCAGTGTTTTTCACCATTAAAAGTGGGGAACTGCGATATTTAATGTGAAAGCGCTTGCAACCGTCGTTAGGTTAGGTTAGGTTAGGTTAGGTTAGGTTAGATTAGGTTAGGTTGGGTTGAGTTGGGTTAGGTTAGGTTAGGTTAGGTTAGGTTGGGTTAGGTCAGGTTAGGTTAGGTTAGGTTACGTTAGGTTAGGTTAGGTTACGTTAGGTTAGGTTAGGTTACGTTAGGTTAGGTTAGGTTAGGTAAGGATAATTTGGTTAGGTTAGGTAAGGTTAGGTTAGGTTAGGTTAGGTTAGGTTGGGTTGGGTGTTGTTGGGTTGGGTTGGGTTGGGTTAGGTTGGGTTAGGTTAGGTTAGGTTAGGTTAGGTTACGTTAGGTTATGTTAGGTTAGGTTAGGTTACGTTAGGTTAGGTTAGGTCAGGTAAGGTTAGGTTACGTTAGAATAGGTTAGGTTAGGTTACGTTAGGTTAGGTTAAGTTAGGTTAGGTTAGGTTAGGTTAGGTTGGGTTGGGTTGGGTTAGGTTGGGTTAGGTTAGGTTAGGTTAGGTTGGGTTAGGTTAGTTTAGGTTAGGTTAGGTTAGGTTGGGTTGGGTTGGGTTAGGTTAGGTTAGGTTAGGTAAGGTTAGGTTAGGTTAGGTTAGGTTAGGTTAAGGTATGAACCGTTGTAAAACCGCATTAAACAATGTCACTTAGTGAGATGTAGTGTTTTTCAACATTACAAGTCGGGAACTACGATATCTAATGTGAAAGCGCATGAAACCGTCGTAATCTTGTAGAAAACATTGTAAAGTGGCGAGTAAAACGTTTTCTAACGATAGAAGTGCGAAGGTTAGGTTAGGTTAGGTTAGTTTAAGCTAGGTAGCGTCGTGAAACTACCAAAAACGACGTCATCTAACGAGATAGTGTTGTTTTATAGCGAGTATTAAACTGCGATAGGTGAAATGTTGTGAAAGCACACAAAACGGCATGAACAAGCCAAATACTGCGTGTTCTACCGTTACAAGTGCGAAACTGCTATATTGTGATATTCTCGTTAAAGCGCATGCAAGTATCGTGAAACCTTAAAGAACGATGTCATTTAGCGAGATACAGCGTTCTGTACTGTAATAAGTTGGTGAGAAACTGTGAGGTCAAGCAAATATCGTAATTGTGAACGAAACAGTGTAATTGAGCGTCTTTAGATACAAGTGCGAATGTTAGGTTAGGTTGACATATCAACCGTCGTAAAACCGCATTAAACAATGTCACTTAGTGAGATGTAGTGTTTTTCAACATTACAAGTCGGGAACTACGATATCTAATGTGAAAGCGCATGAAACCGTCGTAATCTTGTAGAAAACATTGTAAAGTTGCGAGTAAAACGTTTTCTAACGATAGAAGTGCGAAGGTTAGGTTAGGTTAGGTTAGTTTAAGCTAGGTAGCGTCGTGAAACTACCAAAAACGACGTCATCTAACGAGATAGTGTTGTTTTATTGCGAGTATTAAACTGCGATAGGTGAAATGTTGTGAATGCACACAAAACGGCATGAACAAGCCAAATACTGCGTGTTCTACCGTTACAAGTGCGAAACTGCTATATTGTGATATTCTCGTTAAAGCGCATGCAAGCATCGTGGAACCTTAAAGAACAATGTCATTTAGCAAGATACAGCGTTCTGTACTGCAATAAGTTGGTGAAAAACTGTGAGGTTATGCAAATATCGTAATTGTGAACGAAACAGTGTAATTGAGCGTATTTAGATACAAGTGCGAATGTTAGGTTATGTTGAGATATCAACCGTCGTAAAACCGCATTAAACAATGTCACTTAGTGAGATGTAGTGTTTTTCAACATTACAAGTCGGGAACTACGATATCTAATGTGAAAGCGCATGAAACCGTCGTAATCTTGTAGAAAACATTGTAAAGTTGCGAGTAAAACGTTTTCTAACGATAGAAGTGCGAAGGTTAGCTTGAGTTATGTTAGTTTAAGCTATATAGCGTCGTGAGACCACCAAAAAGGACGTCATCTAACGAGATAGTGTTGTTTTATTGCGAGTACGAAACTGCGATAGGTAAAATGTTGTGAAAGCACACAAAACGGCATGAACAAGCCAAATACTGCGTGTTGTACCGTTACAAGTGCGAAACTGCTATGTTGTGACATTCTCGGTAAAGCGCATGCGAGTATCGTGAAACCTTAAAGAACGATGCAATTTAGCGAGATACAGCGTTCTGTACTGTAATAAGTTGGTGAGAAACTGTGAGGTCAAGCAAATATCGTAATTGTGAACGAAACAGTGTAATTGAGCGTATTTAGATACAAGTGCGAATGTTAGGTTATGTTGAGATATCAACCGTCGTAAAACCGCATTAAACAATGTCACTTAGTGAGATGTAGTGTTTTTCAACATTACAAGTCGGGAACTACGATATCTAATGTGAAAGCGCATGAAACCGTCGTAATCTTGTAGAAAACATTGTAAAGTTGCGAGTAAAACGTTTTCTAACGATAGAAGTGCGAAGGTTAGCTTGAGTTATGTTAGTTTAAGCTATATAGCGTCGTGAGACCACCAAAAAGGACGTCATCTAACGAGATAGTGTTGTTTTATTGCATGTACGAAACTGCAATAGGTGAAATGTTGTGAATGTACACAAAACGACTTGAACAAGCCAGATACTGCGTGTTGTACCGTTACAAGTGCGAAACTGCTATGTTGTGATATTCTCGTTAAAGCGCATGAAAGCATCGTGAAACCTTAAAGAACGATGTCATTTAGCGAGATACAGCGTTCTGTACTGCAATAAGTTGGTGAAAAACTGTGAGGTTATGTAAATATCCTAATTGTGAACGAAACAGTGTAATAGAGCGTTTTTTAATACAAGTGCGAATGTTAGGTTAGGTTAAGATATGAACCGTCGTAAAACCGCATTAATCAATGTCACTTAGTAAGATGCAGTGTTTTTCACCATTACAAGTCGGGAACTGCGATATCTAATGTGAAAGCGCTTGCAAACGTCGTTAGGTTAGGTTAGGTTAGGTTAGGTTAGGTTACGTTAGGTTAGGTTAGGTTAGGTTAGGTTACGTTAGGTTCGGTTAGGTTAGGTTAGGTTTGGTTAGGTTAGGTTAGGTTAGGTTAGGGTATGTTAGGTTAGGTTAGGTTGGTTTAGGTAAGGTTAGGTTAGGTTAAGATATGAACCGCGCTAAAACCGCATTAAACAATGTCACTTAGTGAGATGCTGTGTTTTTCACCATTACAAGTCGGGAACTGCGATATCTAATGTGAAAGCGCATGAAACCGTCGTAATCTTGTAGAAAACATTGTAAAGTAGCGAATAAAACGTTTTCTAACGATAGAAGTGCGAAGGTTCGGTTAGTTTGAGTTATGTTAGTTTAAGCTAGGTAGCGTCGTGAAACCACCAAAAACTACGTCATCTAACGAGATAGTGTTGTTTTAATGCGAGTACGAAACTGCGATAGGTAAAATGTTGTGAAAGCACACAAAACGGCATGAACAAGCCAAATACTGCGTGTTGTACCGTTACAAGTGCGAAACTGCTATGTTGTGACATTCTCGGTAAAGCGCATGCAAGTATCGTGAAACCTTAAAGAACGATGTCATTTAGCGAGATACAGCGTTCTGTACTGTAATAAGTTGGTGAGAAACTGTGAGGTCAAGCAAATATCGTAATTGTGAACGAAACAGTGTAATTGAGCGTCTTTAGATACAAGTGCGAATGTTAGGTTAGGTTGACATATCAACCGTCGTAAAACCGCATTAAACAATATCACTTAGTGAGATGTAGTGTTTTTCAACATTACAAGTCGGGAACTACGATATCTAATGTGAAAGCGCATGAAACCGTCGTAATCTTGTAGAAAACATTGTAAAGTTGCGAGTAAAACGTTTTCTAACGATAGAAGTGCGAAGGTTAGGTTAGGTTAGGTTAGTTTAAGCTAGGTAGCGTCGTGAAACTACCAAAAACGACGTCATCTAACGAGATAGTGTTGTTTTATTGCGAGTATTAAACTGCGATAGGTGAAATGTTGTGAATGCACACAAAACGGCATGAACAAGCCAAATTCTGCGTGTTCTACAGTTACAAGTGCGAAACTGCTATATTGTGATATTCTCGTTAAAGCGCATGCAAGCATCGTGAAACCTTAAAGAACAATGTCATTTAGCGAGATACAGCGTTCTGTACTGCAATAAGTTGGTGAAAAACTGTGAGGTTATGCAAATATCGTAATTGTGAACGAAACAGTGTAATAGAGCGTTTTTCAATACAAGTACGAATTTTAGGTTAGGTTAAGATATGAACCGTCGTAAAACCGCATTAAACAATGTCACTTAGTGAGATGCAGTGTTTTTCACCATTACAAGTTGGGAACTGCGATATCTAATGTGAAAGCGCTTGCAAACGTCGTTAGGTTAGGTTAGGTTAAGTTAGGTTAGGTTACGTTAGGTTAGGTTTGGTTAGGTTAGGTTAGGTTAGGTTATGTTAGGTTAGGTTGGGTTAGGTTAGGTTAGGTTACGTTAGGTTAAGGTATGAACCGTCGTAAAACCGCAATAAACAATGTCACTTAGTGAGATGCAGTGTTTTTCACCTTTACAAGTCGGGAACTGCGATATCTAATGTGAAAGCGCTTGAAACCGTCGTAATGTTGTAGAAAGCAATGTAAAGTAGCGAGTAAAACGTTTTCTAACGATAGAAGTGCGAAGGTTATGTTAGGTTGAGTTATGTTAGTTTAAGCTAGGTAGCGTCGTGAAACCACCAAAAACGACGTCATCTAACGAGATAGTGTTGTTTTATTGCGAGTACGAAACTGCGATAGGTAAAATGTTGTGAAAGCACACAAAACGGCATGAACAAGCCAAATACTGCGTGTTGTACCGTTACAAGTGCGAAAGTGCTATGTTGTGACATTCTCGCTAAAGCGCATGCAAGTATCGTGAAACCTTAAAGAACGATGTCATTTAGCGAGATACAGCGTTCTGTACTGTAATAAGTTGGTGAGAAACTGTGAGGTCAAGCAAATATCGTAATTGTGAACGAAACAGTGTAATTGAGCGTCTTTAGAAACAAGTGCGAATGTTAGGTTAGGTTGACATATGAACCGTCGTAAAACCGCATTAAACAATGTCACTTAGTGAGATATAGTGTTTTTCAACATTACAAGTCGGGAACTACGATATCTAATGTGAAAGCGCATGAAACCGTCGTAATCTTGTAGAAAACATTGTAGAGTGGCGAGTAAAACGTTTTCTAACGATAGAAGTGCGAAGGTTAGGTTAGGTTAGTTTAAGCTAGGTAGCGTCGTGAAACTACCAAAAACGACGTCATCTAACGAGATAGTGTTGTTTTATAGCGAGTATTAAACTGCGATAGGTGAAATGTTGTGAAAGCACACAAAACGGCATGAACAAGCCAAATACTGCGTGTTCTACCGTTACAAGTGCGAAACTGCTATATTGTGATATTCTCGTTAAAGCGCATGCAAGCATCGTGAAACCTTAAAGAACAATGTCATCTAGCGAGATACAGCGTTCTGTACTGCAATAAGTTGGTGAAAAACTGTGAGGTTATGCAAATATCGTAATTGTGAACAAAACAGTGTAATAGAGCGTTTTTAGATACAAGTGCGAATGTTAGGTTAGGTTAAGATATGAACCGCCGTAAAACCGCATTAAACAATGTCAATTACTGAGATGCAGTGTTTTTCACCATTAAAAGTGGGGAACTGCGATATTTAATGTGAAAGCGCTTGCAACCGTCGTTAGGTTAGGTTAGGTTAGGTTAGGTTAGGTTAGGTTAGATTAGGTTAGGTTGGGTATAGTTGGGTTAGGTTAGGTTAGGTTAGGTTAGGTTGGGTTAGGTCAGGTTAGGTTAGGTTAGGTTACGTTAGGTTAGGTTAGATTACGTTAGGTTAGGTTAGGTTACGTTAGGTTAGGTTAGGTTAGGTAAGGATAATTTGGTTAGGTTAGGTAAGGTTAGGTTAGGTTAGGTTGGGTTGGGTGTTGTTGGGTTGGGTTGGGTTGGGTTAGGTTGGGTTGGGTTAGGTTAGGTTAGGTTAGGTTAGGTTACGTTAGGTTATGTTAGGTTAGGTTAGGTTACGTTAGGTTAGGTTAGGTCAGGTAAGGTTAGGTTACGTTAGAATAGGTTAGGTTAGGTTACGTTAGGTTAGGTTAAGTTAGGTTAGGTTAGGTTAGGTTAGGTTAGGTTGGGTTGGGTTGGGTTAGGTTGGGTTAGGTTAGGTTAGGTTAGGTTGGGTTAGGTTAGTTTAGGTTAGGTTAGGTTAGGTTGGGTTGGGTTGGGTTGGGTTAGGTTAGGTTAGGTAAGGTTAGGTTAGGTTAGGTTAGGTTAGGTTAAGGTATGAACCGTTGTAAAACCGCATTAAACAATGTCACTTAGTGAGATGCAGTGTTTTTCACCTTTACAAGTCGGGAACTGCGATATCTAATGTGAAAGCGCTTGAAACCGTCGTAATGTTGTAGAAAGCAATGTAAAGTAGCGAGTAAAACGTTTTCTAACGATAGAAGTGCGAAGGTTATGTTAGGTTGAGTTATGTTAGTTTAAGCAAGGTAGCGTCGTGAAACCACCAAAAACGACGTCATCTAACGAGATAGTGTTGTTTTATTGCGAGTACGAAACTGCGATAGGTAAAATGTGAAAGCACACAAAACGGCATGAACAAGCCAAATACTGCGTGTTGTACCGTTACAAGTGCGAAAGTGCTATGTTGTGACATTCTCGCTAAAGCGCATGCAAGTATCGTGAAACCTTAAAGAACGATGTCATTTAGCGAGATACAGCGTTCTGTACTGTAATAAGTTGGTGAGAAACTGTGAGGTCAAGCAAATATCGTAATTGTGAACGAAACAGTGTAATTGAGCGTCTTTAGATACAAGTGCGAATGTTAGGTTAGGTTGACATATGAACCGTCGTAAAACCGCATTAAACAATGTCACTTAGTGAGATATAGTGTTTTTCAACATTACAAGTCGGGAACTACGATATCTAATGTGAAAGCGCATGAAACCGTCGTAATCTTGTAGAAAACATTGTAGAGTGGCGAGTAAAACGTTTTCTAACGATAGAAGTGCGAAGGTTAGGTTAGGTTAGGTTAGTTTAAGCTAGGTAGCGTCGTGAAACTACCAAAAACGACGTCATCTAACGAGATAGTGTTGTTTTATAGCGAGTATTAAACTGCGATAGGTGAAATGTTGTGAAAGCACACAAAACAGCATGAACAAGCCAAATACTGCGTGTTCTACCGTTACAAGTGCGAAACTGCTATATTGTGATATTCTCGTTAAAGCGCATGCAAGCATCGTGAAACCTTAAAGAACAATGTCATTTAGCGAGATACAGCGTTCTGTACTGCAATAAGTTGGTGAAAAACTGTGAGGTTATGCAAGTATCGTAATTGTGAACAAAACAGTGTAATAGAGTGTTTTCAGATACAAGTGCGAATGTTAGGTTAGGTTAAGATATGAACCGTCGTAAAACCGCATTAAACAATGTCAATTACTGAGATGCAGTGTTTTTCACCATTAAAAGTGGGGAACTGCGATATTTAATGTGAAAGCGCTTGCAACCGTCGTTAGGTTAGGTTAGGTTAGGTTAGGTTAGGTTAGGTTTGGTTAGGTTAGGTTAGGTTAGGTTAGATTAGGTTAGGTTGGGTTAGGTTGGGTTAGGTTAGGTTAGGTTGCGTTAGGTTAGGTTAGGTTAGGTTACGTTAGGTTATGTTAGGTTAGGTTAGGTTACGTTAGGTTAGGTTAGGTCAGGTAAGGTTAGGTTACGTTAGAATAGGTTAGGTTATGTTAGGTTACGTTAGGTTAGGTTAAGTTAGGTTAGGTTAGGTTTGGTTAACTTAGGTTAGGTTAGCTTAGGTTAGGTTAGGTTGGGTTGGGTTGGGTTAGGTTGGGTTAGGTTAGGTTAGGTTAGGTTAGGTTGGGTTAGGTTAGTTTAGGTTAGGTTAGGTTAGGTTAGGTTGGGTTGGGTTGGGTTAGGTTAGGTTAGGTTAGGTTAGGTAAGGTTAGGTTAGGTTAGGTTACGTTAGGTTAAGGTATGAACCGCCGTAAAACCGCATTAAACAATGTCACTTAGTGAGATGCAGTGTTTTTCACCTTTACAAGTTGGGAACTGTTATATCTAATGTGAAAGCGCTTGAAACCGTCATAATGTTGTAAAAAGCAATGTAAAGTAGCGAGTAAAACGTTTTCTAACGATAGAAGTGCGAAGGTTATGTTAGGTTGAGTTATGTTAGTTTAAGCTAGGTAGCGTCGTGCAACTACCAAAAACAACGTCATCTAACGAGATAGTGTTGTTTTATTGCGAGTACGAAACTGCGATAGGTGAAATGTTGTGAAAGCACACAAAACGGCATGAACAAGCCAAATACTGCGTGTTCTACCGTTACAAGTGCGAAACTGCTATGTTGTGATATTCTCGTTAAAGCGCATGCAAGCATCGTGAAACCTTAAAGAACGATGTCATTTAGCGAGATATAGCGTTCTGTACTGCAATAAGTTGGTGAAAAACTGTGAGGTTATGCAAATATCCTAATTGTGAACGAAACAGTGCAATAGAGCGTTTTTTATTACAAGTGCGAATGTTAGGTTAGGTTAAGATATGAACCGTCGTAAAACCGCATTAAACAATGTCACTTAGTGAGATGCAGTGTTTTTCACCATTACAAGTCGGGAACTGCGATATCTAATGTGAAAGCGCTTGCAAACTTCGTTAGGTTAGGTTAGGTTCTGTTAGGTTAGGTTAGGTTAGGTTACGTTAGGTTAGGTTAGGTTAGGTTAGGTTAGGTTAGGTTAGGGTATGTTAGGTAAGGTTTGGTTAGGTTAGGTTAGGTTAGGTTGGGTTAGGTAAGGTTAGGTTAGGTTAATATATGAACCGCGCTAAAACCGCATTAAACAATGTCACTTAGTGAGATGCTGTGTTTTTCACCATTACAAGTCGGGAACTGCGATATCTAATGTGAAAGCGCATGAAACCGTCGTAATCTTGTAGAAAACATTGTAAAGTAGCGAATAAAACGTTTTCTAACGATAGAAGTGCGAAGGTTCTGTTAGTTTGAGCTAGGTAGCGTCGTGAAACCACCAAAAACGATGTCATCTAACGAGATAGTGTTGTTTTATTGCGAGTACGAAACTGCAATAGGTGAAATATTGGGAAAGCACACAAAATGGCATGAACTAGCCAGATACTGCGTCTTGTGCCGTTACAAGTGCGAAACTGCTTTATTGTGATATTTTCGTTAAAGCGCATGCAAGTATCGTGAAACCTTAAAGAACGATGTCATTTAGCGAGATACAGCGTTCTGTACTGTAATAAGTTGGTGAGAAACTGTGAGGTCAAGCAAATATCGTAATTGTGAACGAAACAGTGGAATTGAGCGTATTTAGATACAAGTGCGAATGTTAGGTTAGGTTGAGATATCAACCGTCGTAAAACCGCATTAAACAATGTCACTTAGTGAGATGTAGTGTTTTTCAACATTACAAGTCGGGAACTACGATATCTAATGTGAAAGCGCATGAAACCGTCGTAATCTTGTAGAAAACATTGTAAAGTGGCGAGTAAAACGTTTTCTAACGATAGAAGTGCGAAGGTTAGGTTAGGTTAGGTTAGTTTAAGCTAGGTAGCGTCGTGAAACTACCAAAAACGACGTCATCTAACGAGATAGTGTTGTTTTATAGCGAGTATTAAACTGCGATAGGTGAAATGTTGTGAAAGCACACAAAACGGCATGAACAAGCCAAATACTGCGTGTTCTACCGTTACAAGTGCGAAACTGCTATATTGTGATATTCTTGTTAAAGCGCATGCAAGTATCGTGAAACCTTAAAGAACGACGTCATTTAGCGAGATACAGCGTTCTGTACTGTAATAAGTTGGTGAGAAACTGTGAGGTCAAGCAAATATCGTAATTGTGAACGAAACAGTGTAATTGAGCGTCCTTAGATACAAGTGCGATTGTTAGGTTAGGTTAAGATATGAACCGTCGTAAAACCGCATTAAACAATGTCAATTACTGAGATGCAGTGTTTTTCACCATTAAAAGTGGGGAACTGCGATATTTAATGTGCAAGCGCTTGCAACCGTCGTTAGGTTAGGTTAGGTTAGGTTAGGTTAGGTTAGGTTTGGTTAGGTTAGGTTAGGTTAGGTTAGATTAGGTTAGGTTGGGTTGAGTTGGGTTAGGTTAGGTTAGGTTAGGTTAGGTTGGGTTAGGTCAGGTTAGGTTAGGTTAGGTTACGTTAGGTTAGGTTAGGTTAGGTAAGGATAATTTGGTTAGGTTAGGTAAGGTTAGGTTAGGTTAGGTTAGAATGGGTTGGGTGTTGTTGGGTTGGGTTGGGTTAGGTTGGGTTAGGTTAGGTTAGGTTACGTTAGGTTAGGTTAGGTTAGGTTACGTTAGGTTATGTTTGGTTAGGTTAGGTTACGTTAGGTTAGGTTAGTTCAGGTAAGGTTAGGTTACGTTAGAATAGGTTAGGTTAGGTTACGTTAGGTTAGGTTAAGTTAGGTTAGGTTAGGTTAGGTTAGGTTAGGTTGGGTTGGGTTGGGTTAGGTTGGGTAAGGTTAGGTTAGGTTAGGTTGGGTTAGTTTAGGTTAGGTTAGGTTAGGTTGGGTTGAGTTGGGTTAGGTTAGGTTAGGTTAGGTAAGGTTAGGTTAGGTTAGCTGAGGTTAGGTTAAGGTATGAACCGTTGTAAAACCGCATTAAACAATGTCACTTAGTGAGATTCAGTGTTTTTCACCTTTACAAGTTGGGAACTGTGATATCTAATGTGAAAGCGCTTGAAACCGTCGTAATGTTGTAGAAAGCAATGTAAAGTAGCGAGTAAAATGTTTTCTAACGATAGAAGTGCGAAGGTCATGTTAGGTTGAGTTCTGTTAGTTTAAGCTAGGTAGCGTCGTGAAACTACCAAAAACAACGTCATCTAACGAGATAGTGTTGTTTTATTGCGAGTACGAAACTGCGATAGGTGAAATGTTGTGAAAGCACACAAAACGGCATGAACAAGCCAAATACTGCGTGTTGTACCGTTACAAGTGCGAAACTGCTATGTTGTGACATTCTCGGTAAAGCGCATGCAAGTATCGTGAAACCTTAAAGAACGATGTCGTTTAGCGAGATACAGCGTTCTGTACTGCAATAAGTTGGTGAGAAACTGTGAGGTCAAGCAAATATCGTAATTGTGAACGAAACAGTGTAATTGAGCGTCTTTAGATACAAGTGCGAATGTTAGGTTAGGTTGACATATGAACCGTCGTAAAACCGCATTAAACAATGTCACTTAGTGAGATATAGTGTTTTTCAACATTACAAGTCGGGAACTACGATATCTAATGTGAAAGCGCATGAAACCGTCGTAATCTTGTAGAAAACATTGTAGAGTGGCGAGTAAAACGTTTTCTAACGATAGAAGTGCGAAGGTTAGGTTAGGTTAGTTTAAGCTAGGTAGCGTCGTGAAACTACCAAAAACGACGTCATCTAACGAGATAGTGTTGTTTTATAGCGAGTATTAAACTGCGATAGGTGAAATGTTGTGAAAGCACACAAAACGGCATGAACAAGCCAAATACTGCGTGTTCTACCGTTACAAGTGCGAAACTGCTATATTGTGATATTCTCGTTAAAGCGCATGCAAGCATCGTGAAACCTTAAAGAACAATGTCATTTAGCGAGATACAGCGTTCTGTACTGCAATAAGTTGGTGAAAAACTGTGAGGTTATGCAAATATCGTAATTGTGAACAAAACAGTGTAATAGAGCGTTTTTAGATACAAGTGCGAATGTTAGGTTAGGTCAAGATATGAACCGTCGTAAAACCGCATTAAACAATGTCAATTACTGAGATGCAGTGTTTTTCACCATTAAAAGTGGGGAACTGCGATATTTAATGTGAAAGCGCTTGCAACCGTCGTTAGGTTAGGTTAGGTTAGGTTAGGTTAGGTTAGGTTAGGTTAGATTAGGTTAGGTTGGGTTGAGTTGGGTTAGGTTAGGTTAGGTTAGGTTAGGTTGGGTTAGGTCAGGTTAGGTTAGGTTAGGTTAGGTTACGTTAGGTTAGGTTAGGTTACGTTAGGTTAGGTTAGGTTACGTTAGGTTAGGTTAGGTTAGGTAAGGATAATTTGGTTAGGTTAGGTAAGGTTAGGTTAGGTTAGGTTAGGTTGGGTTGGGTGTTGTTGGGTTGGGTTGGGTTGGGTTAGGTTGGGTTAGGTTAGGTTAGGTTAGGTTAGGTTACGTTAGGTTATGTTAGGTTAGGTTAGGTTACGTTAGGTTAGGTTAGGTCAGGTAAGGTTAGGTTACGTTAGAATAGGTTAGGTTAGGTTACGTTAGGTTAGGTTAAGTTAGGTTAGGTTAGGTTAGGTTAGGTTAGGTTGGGTTGGGTTGGGTTAGGTTGGGTTAGGTTAGGTTAGGTTAGGTTGGGTTAGGTTAGTTTAGGTTAGGTTAGGTTAGGTTGGGTTGGGTTGGGTTAGGTTAGGTTAGGTTAGGTAAGGTTAGGTTAGGTTAGGTTAGGTTAAGGTATGAACCGTTGTAAAACCGCATTAAACAATGTCACTTAGTGAGATGCAGTGTTTTTCACCTTTACAAGTTGGGAACTGTGATATCTAATGTGAAAGCGCTTGAAACCGTCGTAATGTTGTAGAAAGCAATGTAAAGTAGCGAGTAAAACGTTTTCTAACGATAGAAGTGCGAAGGTCATGTTAGGTTGAGTTATGTTAGTTTAAGCTAGGTAGCGTCGTGAAACTACCAAAAACAACGTCATCTAACGAGATAGTGTTGTTTTATTGCGAGTATTAAACTGCGATAGGTGAAATGTTGTGAATGCACACAAAACGGCATGAACAAGCCAAATACTGCGTGTTCTACCGTTACAAGTGCGAAACTGCTATATTGTGATATTCTCATTAAAGCGCATGCAAGCATCGTGAAACCTTAAAGAACGATGTCATTTAGCGAGATATAGCGTTCTGTACTGCAATAAGTTGGTGAAAAACTGTGAGGTTATGCAAATATCCTAATTGTGAACGAAACAGTGCAATAGAGCGCTTTTTATTACAAGTGCGAATGTTAGGTTAGGTTAAGATATGAACCGTCGTAAAACCGCATTAAACAATGTCACTTAGTGAGATGCAGTGTTTTTCACCATTACAAGTCGGGAACTGCGATATCTAATGTGAAAGCGCTTGCAAACGTCGTTAGGTTAGGTTAGGTTTGGTTAGGTTAGGTTAGGTTAGGTTACGTTAGGTTAGGTTAGGTTAGGTTAGGTTAGGTTAGGTTAGGTTAGGGTATGTTAGGTAAGGTTTGGTTAGGTTAGGTTAGGTTAGGTTGGGTTAGGTAAGGTTAGGTTAGGTTAAGATATGAACCGCGCTAAAACCGCATTAAACAATGTCACTTAGTGAGATGCTGTGTTTTTCACCATTACAAGTCGGGAACTGCGATATCTAATGTGAAAGCGCATGAAACCGTCGTAATCTTGTAGAAAACATTGTAAAGTAGCGAATAAAACGTTTTCTAACGATAGAAGTGCGAAGGTTCTGTTAGTTTGAGCTAGGTAGCGTCGTGAAACCACCAAAAACGATGTCATCTAACGAGATAGTGTTGTTTTATTGCGAGTACGAAACTGCGATAGGTGAAATATTGGGAAAGCACACAAAATGGCATGAACTAGCCAGATACTGCGTCTTGTGCCGTTACAAGTGCGAAACTGCTTTATTGTGATATTTTCGTTAAAGCGCATGCAAGTATCGTGAAACCTTAAAGAACGATGTCAATTAGCGAGATACAGCGTTCTGTACTGTAATAAGTTGGTGAGAAACTGTGAGGTCAAGCAAATATCGTAATTGTGAACGAAACAGTGTAATTGAGCGTATTTAGATACAAGTGCGAATGTTAGGTTAGGTTGAGATATCAACCGTCGTAAAACCTCATTAAACAATGTCACTTAGTGAGATGTAGTGTTTTTCAACATTACAAGTCGGGAACTACGATATCTAATGTGAAAGCGCATGAAACCGTCGTAATCTTGTAGAAAACATTGTAAAGTGGCGAGTAAAACGTTTTCTAACGATAGAAGTGCGAAGGTTAGGTTAGGTTAGATTAGTTTAAGCTAGGTAGCGTCGTGAAACTACCAAAAACGACGTCATCTAACGAGATAGTGTTGTTTTATAGCGAGTATTAAACTGCGATAGGTGAAATGTTGTGAAAGCACACAAAACGGCATGAACAAGCCAAATACTGCGTGTTCTACCGTTACAAGTGCGAAACTGCTATATTGTGATATTCTCGTTAAAGCGCATGCAAGTATCGTGAAACCTTAAAGAACGATGTCATTTAGCGAGATACAGCGTTCTGTACTGCAATAAGTTGGTAAAAAACTGTGAGGTTATGCAAATATCGTAATTGTGAACGAAACAGTGTAATAGAGCGTTTTTCAATACAAGTACGAATGTTAGGTTAGGTTAAGATATGAACCGTCGTAAAACCGCATTAAACAATGTCACTTAGTGAGATGCAGTGTTTTTCACCATTACAAGTTGGGAACTGCGATATTTAATGTGAAAGCGCTTGCAACCGTCGTTAGGTTAGGTTAGGTTAGGTTAGGTTAGGTTAGGTTAGGTTAGATTAGGTTAGGTTGGGTTGAGTTGGGTTAGGTTAGGTTAGGTTAGGTTAGGTTAGGTTGGGTTAGGTCAGGTTAGGTTAGGTTAGGTTACGTTAGGTTAGGTTAGGTTACGTTAGGTTAGGTTAGGTTAGGTAAGGATAATTTGGTTAGGTTAGGTAAGGTTAGGTTAGGTTAGGTTAGGTTGGGTTGGGTGTTGTTGGGTTGGGTTGGGTTGGGTTAGGTTGGGTTAGGTTAGGTTAGGTTAGGTTAGGTTAGGTTACGTTAGGTTATGTTAGGATAGGTTAGGTTACGTTAGGTTAGGTTAGGTCAGGTAAGGTTAGGTTACGTTAGAATAGGTTAGGTTAGGTTACGTTAGGTTAGGTTAAGTTAGGTTAGGTTAGGTTAGGTTAGGTTAGGTTAGGTTGGGTTGGGTTGGGTTAGGTTGGGTTAGGTTAGGTTAGGTTAGGTTGGGTTAGGTTAGTTTAGGTTAGGTTAGGTTAGGTTGGGTTGGGTTGGGTTAGGTTAGGTTAGGTTAGGTAAGGTTAGGTTAGGTTAGGTTAGGTTAGGTTAAGGTATGAACCGTTGAAAAACCGCATTAAACAATGTCACTTAGTGAGATGCAGTGTTTTTCACCTTTACAAGTTGGGAACTGTGATATCTAATGTGAAAGCGCTTGAAACCGTCGTAATGTTGTAGAAAGCAATGTAAAGTAGCGAGTAAAACGTTTTCTAACGATAGAAGTGCGAAGGTCATGTTAGGTTGAGTTATGTTAGTTTAAGCTAGGTAGCGTCGTGAAACTACCAAAAACAACGTCATCTAACGAGATAGTGTTGTTTTATTGCGAGTACGAAACTGCGATAGATAAAATGTTGTGAAAGCACACAAAATGGCATGAACAAGCCAAATACTGCGTGTTGTACCGTTACAAGTGCGAAACTGCTATGTTGTGACATTCTCGGTAAAGCGCATGCAAGTATCGTGAAACCTTAAAGAACGATGTCATTTAGCGAGATACAGCGTTCTGTACTGTAATAAGTTGGTGAGAAACTGTGAGGTCTAGCAAATATCGTAATTGTGAACGAAACAGTGTAATTGAGCGTCTTTAGATACAAGTGCGAATGTTAGGTTAGGTTGACATATCAACCGTCGTAAAACCGCATTAAACAATGTCACTTAGTGAGATGTAGTGTTTTTCAACATTACAAGTCGGGAACTACGATATCTAGTGTGAAAGCGCATGAAACCGTCGTAATCTTGTAGAAAACATTGTAAAGTTGCGAGTAAAACGTTTTCTAACGATAGAAGTGCGAAGGTTAGGTTAGGTTAGGTTAGTTTAAGCTAGGTAGCGTCGTGAAACTACCAAAAACGACGTCATCTAACGAGATAGTGTTGTTTTATTGCGAGTAATAAACTGCGATAGGTGAAATGTTGTGAATGCACACAAAACGGCATGAACAAGCCAAATACTGCGTGTTCTACCGTTACAAGTGCGAAACTGCTATATTGTGATATTCTCATTAAAGCGCATGCAAGCATCGTGAAACCTTAAAGAACAATGTCATTTAGCGAGATACAGCGTTCTGTACTGCAATAAGTTGGTGAAAAACTGTGAGGTTATGCAAATATCGTAATTGTGAACGAAACAGTGTAATAGAGCGTTTTTCAATACAAGTACGAATGTTAGGTTAGGTTAAGATATGAACCGTCGTAAAACCGCATTAAACAATGTCACTTAGTGAGATGCAGTGTTTTTCACCATTACAAGTTGGGAACTG